>NC_056736.1:705357036-705532036 GCF_019279795.1 Protopterus annectens
CCATGACTACAGCTACCGAAGCCACTGTGAGTGGTGAGCCTCTTAATGTGGACAGGTCCACTTCCACCCATGGTGTGTTCAGACCTTCTTCTTCCTTTTCCATAAAGGCCTTTACTAAGTCTAAATCAGCCATGCATTCCAAGAGGCCTGTTGCACAGGGCCCATCTCCAGGCCCCATGCCTAAAAAGCAGATGCTCAAAATGGCTGAGGATTTAATTACTCTTATCAGGGGTTCCCAACCCCCTCCGGGCAAGAGACCCAGAGTGGAGGAAGATTCTCCCACTTCTGACCAGGGCTCCATTATTTCAGAGCATTCTGACGAAGAGGAACACTCGTACTCCCCTTTTGAAGATTCTGATGCAGAGCAGTCAATTCCTTATGTATCCCCCCCAGAGGATTTTTCTTTCGGGGAAACCTTGCATACCTTGAGGGAACACTTCCATTGGGAAGGCCAAGATTTTTCAGATTCCAAGAAAAGGCTTAGGGAATTTCTTTTGCTACCTCAGCACAGACCTCTGGCGATACCTCCTGTCTTGGACATACTTGATGATGTTTACTCGGAGGCTTGCCTTAATCCGGATTCCCTGCCTCCTGCTCCAGTCAAGCCTGATAGGTACTACAGAGTTCCTAACTCACACCAATTTCTTTACAAAAGCCATAATGCTGACCCTGAAACCATTTCTCAAGGCCCCAAGGGAATGAAGGCCTCTACTGCTAAGAATCCATTACCTTCTGAGAGAGAGTCTAGATCCTTAGAAAGGTGGGGAAAAAGGTATATACCTCGGCCATCCTAGCCATGAGGGCCTTAAATTGTCAGTTCCATATGCTTAAATATCAGCGGTTTCTGTTATCACAATTAAGGAATAAAATGTCACAACCTGAACAACCTGATTTGAAGGAGTTGCAGGATATGATGCATAGTGCAGAACAAGTGGGTAAACACACCTTACAATGTGGCTATGATGCTCTAGAGGCCTCAAGTAGAGCTGCTGTTACAGGATCAGTTATTCGTAGACATGCCTGGCTTAGGGAACAAACCTTGCCTGATCATGTTAAAGCTAAAATACTAGATGCTCCTTTACAAAAGGATGTATTATTTGGTACTAATGCTGAGGAGATACTACGGAAAATGGAAGAAAAAGCTAAATTTATGCAAACTGTCAAAGCTTTTCCACAGGTACAACCACCACGTTTTAGCAGAAATTGGCCTTCAAAAAACTGGTCCTTTCCAGCCACGGACAAGCCCCAAAGAGGTAGATACAGGCGCACAAGGGGCAGAGGACAATCTCAAGGATCATATAGAGGCAGACAATGGCAATCTCCAGCACCAAGAGGTGGCAAAGACAGTGCACAACAATACAGGAAACAAACCCAATGACTTTCCCCTTTGCATGCCAAGCAAGGCTCAGGTGGCAGCACCCTTGGGAGGAAAGCTGGCATTATTTTCAAAAAATTGGCATATTGTCACAAAAGACAAATGGATCCTGGACATTATAAACAGAGGCTACAGATTTCATTTTCACACACTTCCAAAAGTGAGAGGCATGCCGAACCTGCCACACAATCAAAGGGCAGAGGCTCAAATACAAATTTCAAAGCTCATGGACATGAAAGCTATTCAAGAGGTACCTACTCACGAACAAGGTCAAGGTTTTTATTCCAGACTATTCCTGGTACCAAGGAAGGGAACCGATTGGAGACCCATTTTGGACTTATCCATCCTAAACACATTTCTACTCGTACCAAAATTCAAGATGCTCACCTTACAGCAGCTTCTTCCCATGCTGGGCAAGGAGTCTTGGCTGGTAACATTGGACCTCAAGGAGGCATACCTGCATGTCCCAATCAGACAAAGCTGCAGAAGATACCTCAGATTTCTTGCAGGTTCAATCCACTATCAATTCTCTGCATTGCCCTTTGGCTTATCTACTGCGCCCAGAGTATTCAAGAAATGCCTGGCATCAGTAATTGCCTACTGCAGACTTCAAGGGATACAAATTTACCCTTATTTGGACGATTGCCTGATCCAAGCGGACAACAAACACATACTTCTGGAACATCTGGCTTATGTAACACGGTTATTGAATTCTCTGGGATACACAGTCAACAAAGAGAAATCCAGGCTAACACCATCTCAGAAAATAATTTTCCTTGGTGCCAACTTGGACACAAACACCCAGTTGGCCTATCTTACGCCAGAAAAACAGGGGCAACTAACTCAGTACTTCAAGATGCTAACAAATTGTACCAGGCTAACTGCAAGGAAAATCCTGCAGGCTCTGGGCTTCATGGCATCTTGCATTCTTCTAATCCCATGTGCAAAGTTGCATATGAGGAAACTTCAATGGTACCTAAAAAACCTATGGTCTCAACACAGCCACAGTTTGGAAACAATAATACCACTAATTCCATGTTTGCAAAAGGAATTTCTATGGTGGGCCCAAGCATGCCAAACAAACACAGGTCTACCATTCTGCAAGCCTCAAGCAAATCAAGTCGTCACAACAGATGCCTCAGACTACTCCTGGGGGGCACACATGACAGACAGGTGCATTCAGGGCAAATGGTCCCAAAAGGAAAAGCACCTTCACATCAATCAAAAGGAAATGCTAGCAGTGATAAATGCAATTACAGCTTTCAAGGACCTCCTGCATCCAGGGCAATTATTGATAAGAACGGACAACACCACAGTAATGTGGTACATAAACAAACAAGGAGGAACACATTCATACCCCCTGTGCAGGCTGGCCATGTCACTTTGGAACATGGCTCTGGAAAGGCAAATCGAGCTTCAAGCACAGTACCTGCCAGGTTTGGAAAACACGCTGGCAGACAATCTAAGCAGAAATATGACAGACCCGCACGAATGGAAGTTGCATCCTCAAGTGTTTACAAAGATAATCCAAGCATTGGGAAGGCCAGACATAGATCTCTTTGCCTCCCACAAGAATCATCAATTGACAAAATTCTGCTCAAGGACATTTCATCCAAAGGCCTGGAGAGTGGACGCCCTTTCTTTCAGTTGGGCAGCACGGGCAGTTTACGCCTTCCCACCTTTGCTTCTACTGCCCATGGTGCTCTTGAAAGCAAGAGCAGACAGACCAAAGATGATACTGATTGCTCCAGACTGGCCAAGAGAACACTGGTACCCACTCCTGAGGAGCCTAACACATTCTCCTCCCTGGACCCTACCTCTAATGCCTCTTCTCCTGACTCAGCACAGCTACAAAACTCTTCACAGTCAGCTGAAAACACTCAATCTGGCTGCATGGAAAATTCCTTAACACCACAACAGACCCTACTCTCCAAGGAGGAGCAGGATGTCATTTTGGAGGCCAGAAGCCCATGTACTAGAAAAGCTTACTCCGCAAAATGGAAATGGTTTTGTGCTTGAAATGAGAAAAAGGGCCAGGATCCTAGAAAACTGAATTTGCCTCAGATATTACAGTATCTAGCTGAGCTGTTGAACAGTGGACTTTCATTTTCCTCCATCAAAATCCATGCCTCAGCCATTTCTGCAGAATACAACACTGATCCACCCTTATTCTCTCACCCACTCTTAAGGCAGTTCCTCAGAGGGGCTAAGAATATAAGACCTCCAAGGAAACAACCAATACCAGCCTGGGATCTTAATTACATTCTAGAAAAATTAACATTGCCTACCTTTGAACCAGCTGCCTCAACAGATTTGCAATATTTGTCCTGGAAAACAGCTTTCCTTCTGGCTATTACCTCAGCTCGTAGAGTCTCGGAACTACAAGCCCTCATGGCTGTGCAGCCCTTTCTCATCTTCCATCAGGACAGGGTTTCCCTACGAACCAACCCATCATTTATGCCTAAAGTAGTATCCAGGGTAGCTTTAAATCAGGCCATACACTTACCTACCTTTTACCCCAATCCTCAAAACAAAGGGGAAAGGCTGCTACATTCCTTAGACATCCATAGACAGCTACGTTACTGTTTGGACAGAACAAAGCCTTTCAGGAAATCAGAACAACTCTTTGTGTCCTATGCTGTAGGAGCTCAAGGGAAGCCAATTTCCAAACAGACAATTTCAAAATGGATAGGCCACTGCATTCGGTTTTGTTACTCCTTTCATGGTAAATCTGTACCTGCAGGTATCAGATCCCACTCCACAAGGGCCACAGCTACCTCTGCAGCCTTCCTCAGAGGAGTCCCTACCAAAGATATTTTGGTGGCAGCCACTTGGAGTTCTGTGCATACCTTCACTAAATACTACCACCTACCTTTATACTCCAAAACTAGAGCAGGCTTTGCCACTGCTGTGTTGCAGGCCATCCTGGCTCCTCCCAGTTCCACCTAGTGCCTACCACCCTGTGCGTAGCTTTGGGATTCTACCCATCTGTTATGACTGCAGCTGTATGCACGATGAACATAGTACATTTTTGTACCTACCATAAATGTAGATGTTCGAGTGCTAATACAGCTGCAGTCCAGGTTTCCCTCCCTCCTTCCTCTCTGGGTACAGACCTAGTGGCTAACTCCTCATCTTACAACCTGATTGGGTTATCCTTCTATGGTGTATTTGCTTGCAACTACTGATTTTTGATTATATTGCATTGCATGATTATATATAATATATTTATATATATATATATTGCCTTCCTTCTGGGGGCACCTGACATCTGGGGCAAGAAAGACTGAAGAAAATGGCGTCGGCTGTGTCTTATATACCCCTGTCGCACTGACGTCAGGAAAGAAAGCAACAACAACCGACGCCGGACCTGGACTTTGGCCGACCGAGGACCCGCCTGACGGCAGGAGAACCCATCTGTTATGACTGCAGCTGTATTAGCACTCAAACATCTACATTTATGGTAGGTACAAAACTGTACTTTTTTGGTTGTATTTATTGAGTAATTATTTTATGGAGTTGTTCTGAAGAAGTCCTTCATGGGAAGAAAGCTCTTAACTACTTGGTTTAATAAAAGCTGTTTTTTTAAGTCTCCTTTGCTTGGGTTCTTGTTGCAAATGTTTTTCCATGTAATGTTTTTAGATCCACGTGTCAGTTCCACCTTAAACCTGTTATATGTGATATTCTGCTGTTTAAATTATGTGTTGTGTTCTCATGGCATTGTTTGTAAAACCTGATGTAATGGGATCCTATCTCGCCTACATTCATGACAGATGGGTTCGGAGCCGATCCATCGGCTCCGACTCGGCAACTAATACACTAGCACGAAGTCTCTCATTGGCTGGGCTACTCCCTATCCCAGGATGCACTACACCTGCTTCCCCAGATCTCGTTTGCCGCTTTACAAGCTGGACGTGGTCTCGACTTGGCTGGAGCTAAGTGGTTCTTTTTACCTTTATTGGTCTTTGACCTTGGGGTTTTTTGTCATATATTAACCAAACAGCTGTTTTAACAGCTATTCCTTATTATTCTTTACTATTTGTTACATTTGAGTGCTTGAGTGTCTTCTGGTACTTTATTTTTTTCAGTCGGGCAAGGCCCGTTTAAGTTAGAGGGCCTTTGCCCTACCTTTGTGTGCTATTTAGCCTTAATTACTTTTTGTGGTTAATTGTTTTTCGGGCCAAGCCCGTTTAAATTAGAGGGCTTTGGGCCGTTGGACTTGTTTTGTCTGTTTGTTTGTGAGGTAAACTTTTTTTCCTAAGTACTCGCGCCAGTGTGTCTCGCGCTTTTCAGTTGGCGCAATTCTGTTATAGTGCTTACTTATTGTGGTAAAGTCATACTTGTTGAAGGGCCTGTACTATGTCTAAGGAACAAAAGTCAGGTTTTAAAAAATGCACTCGGTGCAGTTATAAAATGTCCATCACAGACAGCCATTCAGTTTGTGTTTATTGTTTGGGGCCGAAACATCTGCAAGAGACTTGTAGCGTGTGTCATGCTTTTTCTGCTAGAGTTCTTCAAGAACAAGTTGATATTGAAAGGGCTTATAAAACCTTCTTTTGAGGAAGCCTTAAATCCTCCTGTTGCTTCCAAAAAGAAAAGATCGTCGGCACCGACAAGTCCGTCGGAGCCGACTTCTAAAAAGACAAAATTGACCTCTTCTTCCTCGGCTCCACTGACTTCGGGGCCGAGGGTCGAAGGGTCTGCCTCGATACCTCCTACTTCGGCTCCATTGCCTTCGGAGCCGCAAGTTGGAGTATCGAGAGGTGAATCACCTCCATCGGTTCCAATGGCTTCGGAGCCGGTGGAAGTGTGCAGCTCAGACTCTTCCCCCTCGGCTCCGAAGAAGGCTCCTTCGGTGCCGATGGTGGTCCATGCGGTGGTGGAGTCGGCGCTGATAGTATTGGAGCCGTTTCGGAGCCGGTCCCCTTCTCTCTCGGAGCCGAGAGGAAAGACTTCTCGAGTGTCTACCTCCTCTAAATCCTCGAGACTGTCAGATTCGGACCTGGATAGGGTTTTACAGAGGCTATTCCAATCTCCAGTGTTTACTAAAATGGTCTCGGTTCCAGCACAGTTTGCTTCGGAGCCGATCCCCCCTCCAACACATTTGATTCCTCCTCCAACCTCTTCGGAGCCGTTGGAGCCGGTGGTGGTAGAGCAATGTGGAGCCATACGGTCGGAGCAGAGACCCCGTACAGGTCTCTCGGCTCCGACTGTGCTTCCTACCCTGTCCTCCGGTTCAGGGTTTGGTACTGCGACCTCTTCAGCCGGGCCCGAGGGGAATACTTTGGGATTGGGTGCTTGGTGCCTAGTCTTCCTCTCGAGCAGCGGCTGCTGGAATTCCCAGTGCCATCGTGGCCTCTAGACCAGTGACCTGTTTGGATTCTGGAGGTCCGCCTTTGAGGCCATGAGGAGCGCTGGCCATGCCTTTGCCGGTTCAACAAGATTCTACCTCACCGTCCCTAGATTTGGAGACTGGTGCCTCTGTTGTGTTGCAGCCCCGCAGCGGGCCCCAGGGCCTGAGGATACCCCATCGGGTTCCCTTTCGGGTGGTCCGTCCGAAACCGCCGGACGAACCCCACGGAAGAAATTGTGTAAGAGGAAGCACGTAGACTCCCAAGATGAGTCTATTACATCGGATACTGACCTCGATGACGCAGAAGGGTCCCCAAATCATCTTCGGATGATATCTCCTTCTCAGATATCTTGGAGATTCTGAGACAGAGAGGTGACTGGCAAGCCAAAACCCCTTCAGCTGAGGAGTCAGTCTTCCTCAAGGCCTTTGGGGCCCAGCCTTCCGCCTCCTGGGTGTCTCCGCCTTCGATGAACTCCTTGATTTGGTTTCTCAAGGGTGTGGGAACACCCTGATTCTGTGGAACCGGTGCCTGCGAGGCCCAATAAATTTTGTCAGCCCCCAGAAGGAATTTCTCACAAAGGGTGTGCCTGTAGATGCTTTGGTGGTGGCTTCTGCCACACAGCAGGACGTGGCAGAGGCTTTGACGTCTATTCATCCTCCTAATAAGGATTCTAGGAGTATGGATAGGTACGGGAAGCGTACCCTGTCCTCAGCGGCCTTTACCTTACGGTCGCTGAACTATTTATGTCATTTTACGAGGCTCCAAAGGGATCTTCTCAAAGAGCTAAATGACTCTCTTGTTGGTAATCTACCTGAGGCACTGGCCCCGACTGTTGGCGCACAGATGACTACCCTCTTTTCTATTGTTAACTCGTCCATGAGGCTCATCTCATATGCGGCCGAAGGGGAGAGTAGAGCAGCGGGAACAGGCGTTGCCCTCAGGAGACAAGCCTGGTTACGCTTGTGTTCGTTCACGGAGGCCTTTAAGTCTTCCTTCACGCGCCTTTGATGGGTCATCTTTGTTTGGACCCAAGGTGAAGGACACACTAACTCGGTGCGAGCAGGAGGACAAGACTTTGACTGCCGTTGGGGCCCGATATTCCGCTCCCTCCAGGCCTTACCCCAAGGCTGGGAGAGGAGGGAAAATGTGGTTTAAGAAATCTCAAAAGTCTTTCCCTACTCCACCCAGTGATTCCCCCTCCAGAGGCAGGGGGGGGGGAGGATTTTGGAAGACGCCGCCCCAGAGGTGGCAGAGGCCCCCGTAACTCTGGAGACCGTGATTCCTTTCGTGGTTCTTCATACAACCAGCGTTCCTGAGTTGTTGCCCGACTGTGCAACTCCGGAGCCAGTCGGGGGTCGCTTTGCGGCGCACCCACAAGCTTGGGAATCCATAACAAGCGATCAGTGGGTGCTTCGCATTATTACTGGAGGATATATCATTCCCTTCAACAAACCCCCCCTTTCTTTAAGGGAAATCCCGGACGTACCACCCAGTCAGCGGGATCAGGCAGCATTAGAGGTTTCAAAGCTGCTAGAAAAAAGAGCCATCCAGCCTGTCCCCATCGACCAGATCGGATCAGGAACTTACTCAAAATTATTTTTGGTACCAAAAAAGACAGGGGACTTCAGGCCCATTTTGGACCTCAGTTCATTGAATCGTTTCATAAAGAAGTCCAAATTCCGAATGGTCACTCTTCAATCTATTCTTCCTTTGCTGGAAAAAGATGCATGGATGTGCTCCATAGATCTCCAGGACGCTTACTATCACATTCCCATAGCTCAAGAGTCCAGGAGACATTTACGCTTCCGCCTCGGAGTCAGTCATTTCCAATTCCGAGCACTGCCCTTTGGTCTCACCACAGCCCCCAGGGTGTTCACCAAGTGTCTGGCAGTGGTAACTGCTCACCTGAGAAGTCTGGGATTCCAGGTGTTTCCTTATCTAGACGACTGGCTCCTTACTGCCACCTCCGAGCATCTACTACTCCAAGTGCCACGTTCACCTTGGGCCGTTTCTTGGGGATCACGTTCAATTTGCAGAAATCTGTACTACAGCCATCTCAGCGTATTACTTTCATAGGCGCAGACTTAGACACAAAAAGAATGCGCCTTTTACCGGCAGCAAGAATTCAGGTCTTACAAGATCAAGTCAAATCCTGTCTCCCCCTACAAAGAGCCCCGGCCCATCGGATCCTACAACTGTTGGGCTCGATGGCGTCGACCATACTTTTAGTTCCCTTGGCCAGACTTCACATGCGAATTTTACAATGGCTACTGTCGGTTCAATGGTCTTATCAGGAACTTCCCTTGAACCACTTAATCATAATCACGGAAAGTTGCCGTCGAGATCTGCATTGGTGGCTTCTCCAATCAAATCTCGACCAGGGGCGACCCTTTATACCTCAACGTCCCGTTGCCACTGTGACTACGGACGCCTCCCAGGTAGGGTGGGGGGGTCATTACCTGGACAGGTCGGTCCAAGGCACATGGCATATCCAGGAAACGCATTTGCATATCAATGTCCTGGAGATGAGAGCGGTACTATTGGTACTCCAAGCTCTCCATCACGCTCTCCCGCAGGGCCCGATTACTATCCTATCTGACAACATGTCGGTGGTGTGGTACATAAACAAGCAAGGTGGGACCAGGTCTTACCCACTATGCAGAGAAGCCATGAGACTTTGGCACTGGGCGGTAGCTACCAACCGCTTTCTAATGGCAACGCACATACCGGGGAAGTCCAATGTGATTGCGGACAGATTAAGCAGGACCATTCTTTTGCCCCACGAGTGGTCCCTCAACCAGGGTATAGCTGCGAAGATCTTCGACAGATGGGGTCTTCCTTGCTGCGACCTGTTTGCCAGCCCTCACAATGCGAAATGCAGAGAGTTCTTCACACTGTTCCCTTCTCAGGGACAGATTCCCAGGGACGCTCTGACTCACATTTGGCCCCCCGGTCTTCTCTACGCCTTCCCTCCGTTTCCCCTCTTACCGAGGGTGATACAGAAGGCCATTTACATGGAGAGCGAGATGATTTTGATTGCACCGCACTGGCCTCGTCAAGTTTGGTTTCCTTTCCTACAGAGGCATGCGATAGAAGGTCCATGGTTTCTGGATCCGGTGCCAGACCTGTTGACTCATCAGTCAGGACGGCTTCATCCGTCTCTCAGGTCCCTGAAGTTGGCAGCATGGTTACTCCACTTCCATCCTTAGTCCGAGACAATGCTCTTTCGCCGGACGTGGTCCACATACGGTCTTCTCCTCATAAACCTTCCACCATCAAACTTTATTCCAGTAAATGGAAAAGGTTTGCCTTCTGGGCTCAAGAACGTGGTATAGATCCTCTCACTGCACCAGTATCGGAGGTTCTGAATTTTCTGGCCTCCCTTTTTCAGTCGGGCTCTTCAGTATCTACCATTAAGGTTCAACTAGCGGCCATCTCTAATTTTCATGCTTCATTTGAACCTTCATTGATGTCTCACAAACTTTGTAAGGCTTTCCTTAAAGGGGCTTGGCTCCTTAGGCCTCCTTTATCTCAGCCTGTCCCCCCTTGGGATTTGAATATGGTTCTTGCTGCCCTAACTGCCCGTCCTTTCGAACCAGCTGCTACCTGTGATTTAAAATTTCTGTCTTGGAAAACGGCCTTTTTAGTAGCCATAACATCTGCCAGGCGAGTTTCAGAACTTCAAGCTCTTTGTTCTGATCCTCCCTATTTGATTTTTCACAAGCATAGAGTTTCATTGAAATTAAACCCTGCATTTATACCAAAAGTGGCCTCCTCTTTCTGTATTCAACAAACTATAGAACTCACTGTCTTTTTTCCAGAATTCTCTAATAACACAGAATATACTTTGCATCAATTGGACGTACATAGACAACTGCGTTTTTATTTGAATAGAACCGCTCCAACGCGGAAATCTAATCAATTGTTTGTTTCCTTTGCAGTGAACAAATTGGGTCAACCAGTAACAAAAACCTCCATATCTAAATGGATTAAAGATTGTATCATTTTTATTTATTCACAGGCTAACAAAGACCTCCCCTTTCCAGTCAAGGCTCATTCTACCAGGGCAATGGCTACTTCCGTAGCTTTTCACTCCAAGTTATCAATAGATGATATTTGTGCTGCAGCAACCTGGACTTCTCCGCACACTTTCATTTCTCATTACAAATTGGATGTGGTTTCTCGAGGCAGAGCTTCCTTTGGTTCCACAGTTCTCAGGAGTGTTTTCCAATGAGCCACCCGGGATGTAGGTGCTAGGGACGCTGTCCCATCTGTCATGAATGTAGGCGAGATAGGATCCCATTACATCTTTTAGTTATGTACTTACCATAACTTCGGATGTATGGGATCCATCTCGCCTACATTCATAAGTACCCACCCGCCTTCCCCCTTCCATTTGGATTTAGAGGAGCTGTAGTCCCTTTTTTCTTGGCGTTCTTTCTTGAAGAACTTTAGTTGGTTATAGTGACTACTAGTTTTTCTGTGTTTGCATGGATGTATGAAAGCGAACAAACAAGATCTGGGGAAGCAGGTGTAGTTTATCCTGGGATAGGGAGTAGCCCAGCCAATGAGAGTCTTCTTGCTAGTGTATTAGTTGCCGAGTCGGAGCCGATGGATCGGCTCCGAACCCATCTGTCATGAATGTAGGCGAGATGGATCCCATACATCCGAAGTTATGGTAAGTACATAACTAAAAGTTAATTGTGGTGCTTTTCCCCCTGGGCCTTGGCTGAAAAGGGGCACCTTTTGGCCCATTCGAACTTTTCCAGTAAGTAAATGTCAAGTGAATGAATAAATTTCCTCATGGCAAGATAACCACGTCTCTTCAGCATCAGTCCCACCATATGCTATATCAGCAGGAGGTTGTGGTGAAGCTGTCTGGTTTTCCTTTTCATCATTAGATGAGCCTGCATAGTTGAGCAGTAATGGAAAATTTGCTACATGTGTAACATCTTGGAAATAATCATTTCTAAGCAGGCAACAGCCATACACAGTTGTCACAGCCAGCATCTCTAATCTGCTGTGAGATACTTATTATTTTTTCTTTTACATCCTACTCATTTGTGCCTGAGCATAAACTATCCTCAGTGGCCATGCAGTCAGTTGATTGTCCTGGGCAGTCTCATCCACTTCAATGAGAGCATTTTATCTAGAAACTCTACCTGGGATGGTGAAGCCTGCATGTGTATTTCCCACCAGCATGCAGTTCCCTTCTCTCCCTGAATGATACGAGTGAGTTCCATTCCTTCCCTCCATTCTCATCCTTCCAGCCTCCTTTAGTACCAGGACTGTATTAAAACCGCCACCCCCTGAGATGTAATCAAGGCTCCCATCCCTCTGTGCCTTGGAGCTGAGTGTTGTAACATATCTCTGTCACTGTGTCAGGGTTGCAGATAGGGGTCATGCTAGGTTCATGGGAGCAGCCAGCATCACCTGTAAAACCCAGTTCATGTTTTTTTTTTTTAGGGGGGGTAGTAGCGATTGGCTGCATGCATAATTTGTGTACATGTTATTTATTCTGTTTGGTTTTTTTTCTCATGTCCGTTTGAACCCGTCAGACTTTTCAAGACTTTTTGTTTTAATGCTGTCCCTCAAACAAAAAAGTAAATACATTTTCAAAACACCCAGTCTCCTGTTAACTTAGAGCAAATTCATAAGACTATGTACAGCTTCAAACACTGAAGTTAAACCATCCAGGTATAAGCAATTTCCCCAGACTGACAGTTGCACATCACAGGCATTATCTAACCTAAAATGAAGGTTATCCATGCTGAAGTGCATGTTACAGCCTGTGTTCCCACTGATTTGTTGCATGTTGTTTTCTTATCTCTCTCTCTCCCTCCCTTCCTGATATGAAAAACAGCTTGAATGCCTTCAGAAAACATTAACTTTTAACACTAAAAGAAAGTGCACTGGCTATCTTTAAATGCAGCTAAATTGTACACTGTTCTATTAAATTCATTAAGGAGTTAAAGCTGCTGTGTCCTATTCATTTCCCATTATATCAAACTTTATTTTTCACTGAGCTGTTTGCCATTCTACCTTTTAAATGTTACATTTTCCTCCACAAAGAATTCTCAGAACTCTCAAGGCTGATTGGTTGCACCTGCAGACACCTCATTTCCATGTAAAAGTAGTCAGGAATGAGGGGAAAAAAGGCTAACATCTACAGATAGATGTATAAAGGAATCTTTCATTCAGCAGAATAACTGCCTTCAGCTGCAGATGTTCTTCGTGTTTCACTGTTGTAGTCATCACATTTGGGTTATCCCTGACAGGGTAGCCCTCGGCCATCCTGAATACTAGAGACTTAGTATTTCTGCGTCGGTTGCTGTCGCTTGAAGACTGATGTCAGGTCGGCAGTGGTATAAAGTAAGGCAGCCAACATCTTTACATCAGTCTTTCTTGCTGTGGAGCCCGAAGCAGAAGCAGTTTGCATGAGTGCCGGTCGGCTGCTATCTGAGTTTTCGTCTACCGAATTGAAGTTTAAGTCTTCTAAAGCGAAGTACCCCATTGGGGATCCTTTTTTCTTGTACTAACCAATGTCAGAAAAAGAAAGATAATAATTGTCTCGCCTGTGGAAAGCAAATACCACACCGAGACTTCCACTCTTACTGCGTCACTTGTTTAGGCCCAGACCACGACGTCCCCCGTTGCTGCTTCTGTGCTGTGTTCAACTCCAGAACTATCCATAGTCAGGCCCTTATTGTAGCCAGATATTTTCGCTTACAGTCCTCGAATTCTGATATGGCTTCACCAAGCCATCCAACATCAGATCTTCTACTAACCTCCCTAGGGTGCACAATCAATGAAAAGAAATCCAAACAGGTGCCCACCCAAAAGATGATCTTCCTGGGAGCAAGTCTGGACACAGCATCTCAGATGGCATACCTTACACCAGAGAAACAAAGTTTCCTGACAGCCTACTTCTCTCAGCTAGCCACCAGACCCCAGCTGTCTGCAAAGATACTGCAAGCTCTGGGCTTCATGGCATCTTGCATACTACTCATTCCATATGCCATACTGCATATGAGGAGACTTCATTGGTACCTAAAGAGCCTTTGGTGTCAACACTCTCAAGACCTGGAAACTATCCTACCTATAATTCCTTGCCTCAGAAGAGATTTCTTTTGGTGGGCAACAGCATGCTCCCACAACAAGGGACTGCCTTTCCCTCCACCCCCCCGCAGCCCAGACTCTCACCACAGACTCGTCAGATTACGCTTTGGGGGCACACCTGCACAGCAAGTGCATATAGGGCTAATGGAGCCCACAGCAAATCCCTCTGCACATCAGTCAAAAAGAGATGATGGGTGTGTAGCACGCCTTGATAGCTTTCAGACCCCTTCTATCTCCAGGGGTTTTCCTGATCAAAACAGACAACACCACTGTGATGTGGTACATCAACAAGCAGGGAGGGACTCATTCCTACCCTCTATGCAGGCTGTCGATGACCCTTTGGCACACAGCCTCTTCCATGCAACTACACCTGTTAGCACAATTCCTCCCAGGCTCATTCAACTCTGGCTGACCAATTAAGCAGAAATCATCTAGACCTGCACGAGTGACAACTCAACAGGAGTACCTTCACCCTAATAACATAGAAATGGAGAACCCCGAAGGTCGATCTCTTTGCCTCCCACACCAACCATCAGCTCAGCAAATTCTGCACCAAGGAGCATCATTGCATGGCTTGGAAAGTGGATGCCCTGTCCTTCCCCTGGGTCAATCTAATGGTCTATGCCTTTCCTCCCCTACCTCCCATCCCCAGGGTCATCATCTTCTTTCGGCTGTTCCCGTTAGGGGTCGCCACAGCAGATCACCTGTTTCCATTTCTTCCTGTCCTCTGCATCTTGCTCTGTCACACCAACCACCTGCATGTCCTCTCTCACCACATCCATAAACCTTATCTTAAGCCTTCCTCTTTTCCTGTTACCTGGTAGCTTCATCCTTAGCATCTTTTTCCCAATATACTCAGCATCCCTCCTCAGCAGATGCTCAAACCAACGTAATCGTGCCTCTCTGGCTTTGTCTCCAAACCTTCCAACCTGGGCTGACCCTCTAATATACTTATTCCTAATCCTGTCCACCCTCGTCACACCCAGTGCAAATCTTAACATCTGTAATTCTGCCACATCCAGCTCAAACTCCTGCCTTTTTGTCAATGCCACTGTTTCCAACCCATATAACATAGCTGGTCACACTACCCTCTAATAGACCTTCCCTTTCACTCTTACAGGTACTCGTCTGTCACAAATCACTCCTGACACTCTTCTCCACCCACTCCACCCACTCCATCCTTTCTGTACTCTCTTCTTCACCTCTCTTCCACACTCACCGTTACTCTGAACTATTGACCCCAAGTATTTAAACTCATCGACCTTCGGCACCTCTACTCCTTGCATCCTCACCATTCCTCTATCCTCCCTCTCATTCACACACATATATTCTGTCTTAGTCCTGCTGATCTTCATTCCTCTTCTCTCTAGAGCATATCTCCACCTCTCCAGGGTCTCCTCCACCTGTTCCCTACTCTCACTACAGATCACAATGTCATCTGCAAACATCATAGTCCACGGGGACTCCTGTCTGATCTCGTCTGTCAACCTGCCCATCACCATTGCAAATAAGAAAGGGCTCAGAGCTGATCCTTTATGTAAACCCACCTCCACCTTAAATGCATCCGTCACTCCCACCGCAGACCTCACCGCTGTCACACTACCCTCGTACATATCCTGTACCACTCTTACATACTTCACTGACACTCCTGACTTCCTCATACAATACATATCCAAATGAACCAGGAATCCAGGACACCAGTTAAAAGATGTAAAAACAAGAATCCATTTATTGTAACCAACAGATGCCCTTCATGGATGCATCTGCAGTCATAACAACTGGGTTGTCCTGTCGTCAGGCAGCCCTTCAGTCGGCCGGATTCCAAAGTCCGGGTCCGGCTTCGGCTGATGTCGCACTTCACCCGACGTCATCTCTGTTGGTCTTCGGGTATAAAAGCATCAGCCGACGCCATTTTCCTCAGTCTTTCTTGCGCGTGGCGCCAAGCAGAAGCTGTTCGCAAGTGCCGGTCGGTCGGATCCAGAGATTACTTCTACCGAATACTACTTGAAGACTTCTAAAGCTAAGTACCCCGTTGGGGACTCTTTCTTGCCTCAGCCGATGTCAGAAAAAGTCAATAATTGTTTAACCTGTGGGAAACAAATACCTCATAAAGATTTCCACTCTTATTGTCTGCCTTGTTTAGGCCCAGCCCACGACGTAGCAGCCTGTTCGGCCTGTGCTTCTTTCAACCGACGAACGCTTAGGCGTCGGTCGGAGTTTGCTGAACAGTTTTTCGGTTCTGATTTTGCGTACATTATGCCGTCGGATCCTCCGACTACCCAATCTGCCAAAAAACGCAAAGATAAAGACTGACACTCGCGGTCCGCGGTTTCGGCCGAAACCATGGTTAAGCAAACCGCGAGTGTCTCGGTTTCGGCCGAAACCGAGAAAACTGATCAAAGTACAGTTGAATCTATCTCTACAACTGAGGCCCCTGCTACCACTCTTGAATCGGCCTCAGAAATTTTAACCACTACGGTGGTTGCCACTGACTTATCAGACACCATTCCCTTGGATGTCTCTACCCCAGCACGTGGTGCTGCTAGGCCTCCAGCAGCCATGTCCATTAAGGCCTTCGCCAGGGCTAAAGCAGCCAAGACTACTAAAACAGTGCCTGTTAAACCCCCTACAACTAGGCCCTCCTCTAGTTCTCAAATGCTTACTCTGGCAGAAGATTTAATTTCATTAATTAGAGGATCTCAATCTCACCCAGACAGGGCCTCTCAGCCCCCAGAGAAGAGACCTAGGGCAGAGCCCCCTGAGCCAGTGTCATCTGATGATTCTGCAGATGAATCAGACATAACTGACCAGCCAGAGGCTCCTTTCTCCAATTTTGAAGACTCTGATGCTGAAGAATCCATTCCAGCTGCTTCCCCACCAGAAGAATTCTCCTTTGGGGAAACCTTACATGCCATGCGAGAGCAGTTCCAATGGCAGCAACAGGATTTTTCAGACTCCAGAAACACACTTAGGACCTTTCTGCACCTTCCACAGCACAGGCCCTTAGCTATACCTCCTGTTCTCTCTGTGGTGGATGATGCTTTCAATGATGTCTGCTCCGCACCAGATTCTTTACCTCCAGCCCCTGCCAAACCAGACAGATTTTACAGGGTGCCAGACACTCATCACCACCTTTACAAGGCCCCACTTGCAGACCCCGAAACTATATCCCAGGGTCCCAAGGCAGTTGCCGCGACCATAGCTAAAAACCCTATTCCTTCTGAAAGGGAAGCAAGGTCATTAGACAGATGGGGCAAAAAGGTCTACACTTCAGCTACTCTCTCAGCTAGAGCTTTAAACTGTCAATTTCACATGATACAATACCAAGAGTTTATGCTTGATCAGTTAACTAAAAAGCTAACCACTGATGAATCTCTTGATAAGAAATATGTATTAGAAATGGTAAATAACATACAACAGGTTAGTAACCATTCCTTAAAATGTGGCTATGATGCACTGGAGGCTTCATTTAGATCAGCCATGACTGGCACAGTGATAAGAAGGCATGCATGGCTAAAGGAGCAAGCTTTACGGATCATGTAAAAGCAAAGTTGCTAGATGCTCCTATGGATAAGACAAGTTTGTTTGGTACACCTGCCCAGCAGGTTATGAAGAAAATGGAAGAAAAGGCAAAATCTGTTCAAACGGTTAAAGATTTCTTGCAGGTTCAACCCCCAAGGTTTAGCAGGAACTGGTCTGCCAAAAATTGGTCCTTTCCTGACTCCACAAGATCTCAAAGGGGCAGGAATAGACGTTCCAGAGGCAGAAACCAATCCAGAGGAGGTGCCTACAGAGGACGACAGTGGCAAGGTAACAACAGAGGCACAGACACAACCACTGCCACTACATCAACACAACCACAGTGACTTAACCCTAAATCCGCCTACCAGGGAACAAATAGCAGCTCCTCTGGGCAGAAAGTTAACCTTATTTTCAAAGAACTGGCACTATATAACAAAAGACAAGTGGATTTTACAAACCATAGATCAAGGTTACCGGTTCCACTTCCACACTTTACCAGTCAAAAGAGGAATGCCAAATCTACCTCCAAATCAAAAAACAGAGGCTCTACAACAGATAATACAGTTAGTAAACATGAGAGCTGTGGAAAGAGTGCCAACAGCAGAGCAAGGAAAGGGGTTCTACTCCAGACTATTCCTAGTTCCAAGAAAGGAAAAAAGTTGGAGACCAATTCTCGACCTGTCCACCTTAAATACATACATCATTGTCCCAAAATTCAAAATGCTGACCCTACAGCAACTTCTTCCCATGCTGGGCAAGGAGTGTTGGCTGGTAACTCTAGATCTCAAGGAGGCATACCTGCACGTCCCCATTCGACCAATCTGCAGAAGATACCTCAGATTTCTTGCAGGATCAGAGCGCTATCAATTCTCAGCATTGCCCTTTGGCTTATCTACTGCGCCCAGAGTATTCACAAAATGCCTGGCATCAGTAATCGCCCATTGCAGACTACAGGGAATTCAGATTTACCCATACCTGGACGACTGCCTGCTACAAGGGGACAACAAAAGCAAGCTGACAACAGATTTACAAAGGGTCATTTACTTGCTACAAGCACTGGGATACACAGTCAATTTACAAAAGTCAAGGCTGATACCATCCCAAACAAGGACATTCTTGGGCGCGGAATTGGACACAGTAAAACAAATGGCATTCCTAACTACAGAAAAACAAAAATAACTCCCTCTTTACTTGGCACTAACAAAACTGAACAAGTTAACAGCAAGAAAAGTACTGCAGGCCTTGGGCTTCATGGCATCATGCATAATCTTGGTCCCACTTGCCAGACTGCATATGAGAAAACTACAGTGGTACCTAAAGAATTTATGGTCCCAACACAGACACAGCCTAGAAACAGAAATCCCACTAATTCCATGCTTAAAACAGGAGTTCCTATGGTGGGCTCAGGCATGCCAGTCAAACCCAGGGCTACCCTTTCGCAGATGTCAAGCAAGCCAGACCATCACAACAGACGCTTCAGACCTAGGATGGGGGGCCCACATGCTGGACAAATGCGTGCAAGGATTGTGGACACAGGATCAACTTCACCTGCACATCAACCTAAAAGAAATGCTGGCAGTAAAACTGGCAATCCAAAAGTTCAGACCATTTCTCAAAGAAGGCCAGTTGATGATAAGGACAGACAACACCACAGTCATGTGGTACATCAACAAACAGGGAGGCACTCATTCATACCCCCTATGCAGAATGACTTTGGAGCTGTGGACCCTGGCACTCAGCTACAACATCCAGTTACAGGCAATATTTGTACCGGGAAAAGAAAATACTCTAGCAGACATATTAAGCAGAACCACATCGGATGCCCACGAATGGAAGCTGCACCCGGACATCTTCAGGACCATCTCAAAGAAATGGGGAATGCCTCAGATAGATCTATTCGCATCACCTCTCAATCACCAGCTCAAAAAATTTTGCACAAGGACATTCCACCCACTAGCATGGAAAGTGGATTCGCTCTCCTTCAGCTGGAAAGGCCTAACAGCATATGCATTCCCACCTCTTCCCTTGATACACAAAGTATTACTAAAAATCAAGGAAGAACGTCCAAGGATAATCCTGATAGCTCCAAACTGGCCAAGACAACACTGGTACCCACTGCTGAGGAGCATGTCTCGGAACAATATGTGGCCAATACCCCTGATGCCTTTGATGTTAACTCAGAACAACTACAGCATCATACATCCAAACCTAAATACGTTGCAACTGACTGCATGGAACATCACATAGCAGCAGCTAATCCAGAACTTTCACAAAGAGTTAAAGACATTATTCTTGAAGCACACAGACCTTCAACAAGAAGGAACTATGCTGGAAAATGGAAAAGGTTTGTCATTTGGAGTACTGAAAGAGGAAAAGATGTGTCAAACATAGATATGCCTAACATTCTGGAGTATCTGGCCGAACTTCTTCATTCAGGCCTGTCCTACTCCTCCATCAAGATACATGCATCAGCTATTTCAGCAGAATACAGCTTTGATCCACCTGTTTTTTCGCACCCTTTGCTCAGGCAGTTCCTCAGAGGAATCAAGAATGTAAAACCTCCAAGGAAACCACCATTACCAGCTTGGGACTTAAACTTTGTGCTGGAAAAGTTGACACTATCACCCTTTGAACCAGCAGCAACAGCAGACCTACAACACCTGTCATGGAAAACTGCTTTCCTACTGGCAATTACTTCAGCAAGGAGGGTTTCAGAACTACAGGCCTTAATGGCAGTGCAACCCTTCCTAATCTTCCACCAAGATAGTGTCCATGAGGACTAATCCTACATTTATGCCTAAGGTAGTATCCAGAGTGTCTTTAAACCAGGCAATCCACCTACCTACCTTCTTTCCCAACCCACAAAACAGAGGGGAAAGAATACTGCATACCTTGGATGTACATAGACAGCTATGCTACTACTTGGACAGAACAAAAAGTAGCAGAAAGACTGACCAACTTTTTGAAGCCTATGCAACAGGAAGGGAAGGAAAAGCTATTTCCAAACAGACAATCTCCAAATGGATAGGAAATTGCATACGATTCTGTTACTCCTTCCATGGAAAACCAATTCCACAGAACATAAGACCTCATTCTACAAGGGCAACAGCCACTACCACAGCCTTCTTACGAGGAGTGGCAACCAAAGACATTATTGAGGCGGCTACTTGGACCTCCGTGCATACATTTGCCAAGCATTATAATTTGCCTCTTTATTCCAGATCCCGAGCAGGGTTTGCCACTGCTGTACTGCAAGGGATCCTAAACACACCATAATCTAGTTTTATCCTCCTCCCTAGTTGGCTATGGTATTCTACCCAGTTGTTATGACTGCAGATGCATCCATGAAGGACATAGTACAGTTTTGTACCTACCATAAATGTAGATGTCCGAACTGGATAGCATCTGCAGTCAGGATTACCTCCCTCCTTCCCTCTGTGGTACTCCTAGGGTGTTTACCCTCCTAATAGCTAGCTGGTGGGGGGGAGTCTTTTATGGTGTATTTGTTTGTATATATGTACATACATGCTTATTTTTGTGTTTACCTCTATCCTTTTGGAAACATTGGCATCTATCCAAATTTTAGCCTCCAAGAGGGCTACTGGCATCTGGGGCAAGAAACACTGAGGAAAATGGCGTCGGCTGATGCTTTTATACCCGAAGACCAACAGAGATGACGTCGGGTGAAGTGCGACATCAGCCGAAGCCGGACCCGGACTTTGGAATCCGGCCGACTGAAGGGCTGCCTGACGACAGGACAACCCAGTTGTTATGACTGCAGATGCTATCCAGTTCGGACATCTACATTTATGGTAGGTACAAAACTGTACTTTTTAGCGCTTTCATCTCATTGTAGAGACTTCTTCAGAAACAATTAACCACATTTTATTATACTTTATATAGCCCTTCAATCAATGACATCACACTTTTAATTTAAGAATTTAAACAAACATCGACCTGGAAATATGTATCAAACCAAAATAAATGTATTTGATGCATAATGCTTGTTGTATTTAGTATAAAATTAGAAACAGGATTAAATGAAACAGTGTCATTAACACCATTACTTATAGAAAGGGCCAACAATATTTGAAGTATTTACAGTTTATGTCTTTATATTCATACATACAAAGAACAATATATACTTCTTCTTATTTTGTATTAAGAATTTTCAAAAATGTTTAAATGAATGAGTCTATATATTTATTTATTTATTTATATATTCATTAACAAAAAACAGTAGTTAACAATGAATTTTTACAAGTTTTTATATTGATTAATGTGTTTTAAATCAAACCTTTTGTGCCAGTATTTATTAAACAGTTCTTGTTCTTGTTTTTAATTTTATACTAAATACAACAAGCATTATGCATCAAATACATTATTTTGGTTTGATACATATTTCCAGGTCGATGTTTGTTTAAATTCTTAAATTAAAAGTGCGACGTCATTGATTGAAGGGCTATATAAAGTATAATAAAATGTGGTTAATTGTTTCTGAAGAAGTCTCTACAATGAGATGAAAGCGCTAAAACTGTTGGTTACAATAAATGGATTCTTGTTTTTACATCTTTTAACTGGTGTCCTGGATTCCTGGTTCATTTGGATATACATTTAACAGTTTTGTCCGTTCATTTTTTGTGATTTGTTCCTCATACAATACCACAACTCCTCTCTAGGCACCCTGTCTCAAAATAACGGAGGAAAAACCAAGAACCATTCATATAGCTCCAGACTGGCCCCGGCAAAACTGGTACCCCTTGCTACGCAGCGTGTCCCTGCTGCTTCCATCAGTGAGTCCCTAAAGAAGGTGAACAAAGATGGTAGAGTGGTGAGCCGCAGAACAAACCGCTTCAGCAATAAAAACAAGCAGAACTCCACAACGTCAGGTGTTTATTAAAACAAAGCTTTCGGATAAACTGTCCTTCCTCAGTGTCTTACTTTGTTGTAAGACACTGAGGAAGGATAGTTTATCTGAAAGTTTTTTTTTTAATTAACACCTCATGTGGAGTTCTGCTTGTTTTTATTGCCCGCTGCTTCCATGGCAATTTCCTCAGATCCCAAACCTCCTGACCCAGAGGGAAGGGGAGCTCCTGCATCCCCAATTGCAGACACTCAATTTGGCAGCTTGGCTTATTTCCTAACACCGAACCAGTCTGCCTTCCTCGGTAAACAGGTTTTGGATGTTTATATATTTATTCATTTTCATACATACCTTAGTATAAATTCATTGTATATTGGATATGGTCACCTTAAATTTTGGAATGATTTTGTTTAATTATTTAATTATTTAATCATTTAATTGTTTAATATATTAATTGGATAAAGATGGTTGTGCTTTTGGAGTGTGTGTGTGTGTGTGTGTGTGTGTGTGTGTATATATGTATATATATATATATATATATATATATATATATATATATATATATATATAAAATGTTTGCACTAGATTAAATGTGATCCATGAAGGCGAATTGCCGAGGTACCAGATCGCTGTGAATAAAGAAATTACTGGTGAAGTGCTGGTGGTTTGTGTTTTCTACAAAATTTGCTGGTGTGGTGTTATTTGAGGTTCTGGATGTTACCCGTGAGGCCAGACGTCCTAGCACCAGAAAGTCCTATGCAGATAAATGGAAAAGGTTCTGCACCTGGGTGCAAGCTAAGGGAGCCAATACGGCACAGCCCTCCATCCCTCTCATCCTGGATTACTTAGCTGACCTACTACATAGTGGTCTCTCCTTCTCCTCTATAAAAATTCTTGCTTCTGCCATTTCTGCTAATTTTCCCACTGAGCAGCCCCTTTTCTCACACCCTTTGATAAAACAGTTCCTCAGAGGGGCTAGCAACTTGAAGCCGCCAAGAAGGGCACCAACACCATCTTGGGACCTTAACTTTGTCTTGGAAAACTCACCCTGCCCCCTTTCGCACCAGCGTATTCTGCAGAGCTAAAATTTCTCTCCTGGAAGAGAGCATTCCTTCTGGCCATCACTTCAGCCAGAAGAGTCTCTGAGCTGCAAGCACTCATGGCTGTGGAATCCTTCATCATCTTTAATACTGACAGGCTATCCCTCAGAACTAACCCATCCTTCATGACGAAGGTGGCGTCCCAGTGTGGCTCTCAACCAATCCATTCATTTGCCCACCTTTTTCCTAATCCCCAGAACAAAGGGGAAAGGATTCTTGACTCTCTAGGTGTGCACAGACAGCTCAGATTCTATCTGGACAGGACTAAATCCTTCAGATGGTCTGATCAGTTGCTGGTTAGCTTTGCTACAGGGGCAGACGGCAAAGCCATCTCCAAGCAAACCATGTCCAAATAGATAGCACACTGCATCCATTTCTGCTACAAACACCATGGAAAGCCTCCCACCAAAGGGGTCAGGACACACTCCACCAGAGCAGCCTCCACCTCTGCAGATTTCCTCAGAGGAGTCCCCACTAGGGACATCCTGGAGGCTGCCACCTGGAGATCTGTTCACACTTTCACCAAGCATTACCAGCTGCCTCTCTTCTCCAAATCCAGGGCAGGGTTTGCAGGGCATCCTAGCCATCCCCCAAGTTCCTTGACTGCCTCCACCCTCTTCCTCAGCTTTGGGAATCTACCCAAATGTGATGACTGCATCAGTGAAACACGAAGAACATAGTACACTTGTGTATGTGTATTCACTGTGCAGTCCTGAATGTTCTTCATGTTTCACTGTTGCAGCCATCACATTTGGGTTATCTGCTTGCAGTAGCCCTCAGTCGGCCTGATTAACAAAATCTTGGGTCCTGCGTCAGTTGCTGACTCATCTTCCATGACGTCAGGTAGTCAGGGGTATAAAGCATGCAGCCGACGCCATTACATCCGTCTTTCTTGCCGTGCAGTGCCCGAAGCAGAAGCAGTTCGTAAGTGCCGGTCAGCTGACTCCTGAAATTTTCATTTTCGAGTTTCATTACCGAAGTCTTCAACTAAGCTAAGTACCCCATTGGGGAAACTTTTTACTTGCTCTGAACTGATGTCAGTAAAAGTTAATAATTTGTATTTCTTGTGGAAAGCAAATACCTCATAAAGATTTTCAGTTGTACTGCATTCCTTGCTTAGGCTCTGACCACGACGTACCTCACTGTCAGTTTTGTGCCTTATTTAAACAACAAACTATTCACAGTCGCTTTATTTATGCTTCTAAATATTTTGGTACTCAGTTCAATTATCCAGATATGGCTTCGATAAACCACCCGACTACCGACATTCCGAAAAAACGCAAAGATAAAGACAGACAGACTGCATAGGTCCAAAGCTGCCGACGACGCTTCTCCTAAGCTAGTCGCCAGTACTCAGTGAGGTGCTTTTGCAGCCCCTGATACCAGCTACTTCATATTCGCAGGATGCCATTTTCAGATGCTCGTTCTGCATTGGAGGGCTCTCTCCCTCCTAAGAAAGAAAAGAAAAGACCACATTCTGTACCTTCTTCACCTTCTGGTGATTTGGACAACCCACCTAAATCAAAAATGCCTAAAGTGTCGTCGGAGCCGAAGCCAGTTTCTACAACACCGACCTCAGTTCCGTCAGCTATCTTTGTCTTTGGTGCCTGTTTTGGCACCAATATTGTCTACGGCACCATTTATTCCCAAGTTGCAAAAAGCTTCATCCTCTTCAGTACTGAGTTCCATAGCACCAAGCCTATCTATGGTACCCATAACTGCAATAGGTGTTCCATTACTCCTAGTCTCCATACTCGAGAGAGCAGTGCCATTGAACACCACAACTCGGTCCTGATACTCCCCGTCAGTGGACCCCTTTGTGGGACAAATATATAGCCCCTTCCTTGAGTGGCCAGAGTCCCCGTCGGGGATATCCACTAGATCCACCAGGAGCCTTTCTGAGCTTGATGTGGTGTGCCTTGCGAACCAGCTGCTGACCGCCAGGGGGATTCCTACACCTTCTAAGACCCATCCACCTGTCAGACATGGGAGTGTTTCTCCACGTACTCCATCCTACTGTCCTCCTTTGACCTCCTTGCAGGTTTCAAAGTCTTTGACTACGATGCCTCCTTTGGTACCCACTTTCTTGGTGCCATTAGTGGACCTGACTGTGGCCCCAGAACTGACCCTTTGGCCTTCGGTTCTTTCAGAGCCAGGCCTTCCTCAGGTTCAGGTTTGTCCTATGGGCTGTTTGGTGCTGAGTACGGTCCCAAGCATCTGTACTGTTCTGTCCACTGCGATAGGAGTTGAGTTGGCCCTGATCTTTCTTGAGGCTCCTCTCTCAGGAGCGGGTTCTGCTGAGTGGGGTGTGACCCCAGTTCTGATGTTGTCTTTCTCTGTTCCAGGCTGCCATCTTTCTTCTGGTGGGCCTGCTTTCCGGGCGATGGAGAGTGCTGTTGCTTCTGAAAGCAAACCGCCTGTGTGAGAACCCCAGATCCCCCCCCCCCCCACGAGCTACAGCTGACACAAGCCACCGGATTTGGACATCGGGCATGAGAGCCACAGGAAACCCTGCTGCAGGGCACCCCTTCTTCCAAGTCTTCCTCAGAAGTTCCCACTGAAGAGGTGCCACAGAAGGAAGTCCTGCAAGAGGAAGCACGTAGACTCCCCTGAGGAGTCTACAGAGGACACAGATTACGATGAAGGTCATCCCCCCCCAACGAAGTCTCCTTTGGAGACATCCTTGAAATGTTGAAACAAAAGGGGTGACTGGACGCTCAAAGACCCTTCCTCCGAGGAGTCCGTCTTCCTGCAGGCCTTTCATGCCCGTCCATCTACCCTATTGGGTAATCCCACTTGCATACGAGCTAGTCCAGCTCATGGTGCAGCACATCTGGAAGAATCCTGACTCTGTTGAGCCAATCCTACACAGACCAGATAAAATTCTACCCCCCACCCCAGAGGAGAGCCCACATTGGTCTAAAGGTGTACCAGTAGATGCTATGGTGGTGGCGGTGGCCACGAAGAAGGAGCTCACGGAAGAGAGCCAGACTGTTCATCCACCTAACAGGGAGTCCCCGGCAGTGGACAGATTAGGGAAGCAAGTCTTTGCTTCATAGACCTTTGCCATACGGTCCTTGAACTATTTGGCACATTTTACGAGGATTACCTGATCTCTGAACTCTCTGGAACTTTATCAGGACAGGTGTCTGATGAGGTGAGTGACAGATGCCTCGCAGCTTGCAACCCTGGAATCCATTTCAAACTCGTCCATGAGGTTAATATCCCATGCAACCGAAGGGATGGCAAGAGCTGCTGGTTCAGGCGTAGTTATGAGACGCCACACCTGGATGCGCCTTTGTGATTTTATGGACCCCTTTAAGTCTTCCTTCCTGAATGCTCCAGTGGAAGCATCTTCCCTGTTCAGCCCAAAAGTGAAGGACACTCTAACCAGTTGTGAGAAGGATGGTAAGACCCTGTCTGCCATAGATATACGCTTTTCTACCCCCCAGCATTCCTTCTCCAATAACCAGAGGAGTGGAAAGTTTTGGCACAAAAATTCTCAGGGTCCTTTTTGTGACACGTGGTGAGTTCACTCCCGGGGGGGGGGGGTAACTCTTCTGGAAGACGCCCCTACCGAGGCAGAGGGTACCGGTGTAACCAGGGACCCAGAGACTCTTTCTCTGGGCAGTCCTACCAGTGGTCCTGAAGAGTGGCCTGATTGCTTTCCTCTAGAAGCAGTTAGGGGACGTTTCTCTCTGCACCATGCTGTCTGGCAATTGATCACCAACGATTTTTGGGTGCAGAAGGTAACCAGGGGATCTTCATCGTGTTTCACTGTTGCAGCCATTACTTTTGGGTAATCTGCTGGTTGCCATCAGTCAACCTGATTAACAAAGTCTTGGGTCCTGCGTCGGCTGCTGTCCCTTCTTCCATGATGTCAGGTCCTCAGGGGTATAAAACATGCAGCTGATGCCATTATGTCAGTCTTTCTTGCCGCTCGGTGCCCGAAGCAGAAGCAGTTCGCAAGTGCCGGTCGGCCGACTCCTGAAATTTTCATTTTCGAGTTTCAGAACCGAAGTCTTCAACTAAAAGCTAAGTACCCCGTTGGGAACTTTTTCTTGCTCCTTAGCGATGTCAACGATTCTTGGGTGCAGAAGATAACCAGAGGATGTTCATAGTGTTTCACTGTTGCAGCCATTACTTTTGGGTAATCTGCTGGTTGCCATCAGTCGACCTGATTAACAAAGTCTTGGGTCCTGCGTCGGCTGCTGTCCCTTCTTCCATGATGTCAGGTCCTCAGGGGTATAAAACATGCAGCTGACACCATTACATCAGTCTTTCTTGCCGCTCGATGCCCGAAGCAGAAGCAATTCGCAAGTGCCGGTCAGCCGACTCCTGAAATTTTCATTTTCGAGTTTCAGAACCGAAGTCTTCAACTAAAAGCTAAGTACCCCGTTGGGGAAACTTTTTCTTGCTCCTTACCGATGTCAGTAAAAGTTAATAATTGTATTACTTGTGGGAAACAAATACCTCATAAGGATTTCTATTTGTACTGTATTCCTTGCTTAGGCCCTGACCACGACGTACCTAGCTGTTGGTTTTGTGCTTTATTTAATCAGCGCACTTTCTGTCGTCGGCACATTTTTGCTTCAGAATATTTCGGTTCTCGGTTTAATTATCCAGAAATGACGTCGGTTAGCCATCCGACTACCGAGATTCTGAAAAAACGCAAAGATAAAGACAGAGACAGGCCGTTGAGGTCCAAAACTGCCCACGACGCTTCTCCTAAGCCAGTCGCAAGTTCGCCGGTACTCAGTGAGGCACTTTCACAGCTCCTGATACCCACTACTTCTGATTCGCAGGCCCTCTATTAAGACCCATTCGGAGTCCGGTATGCTGCGAGATGCTTCATATATGTAACCCGCGGATGTCTCTACCTTGGATGGGTCTGGAGCTGCTGAGCAGGCACCGGCTTCTGAAGGTGTATTCAGGCCTACAGACTTGCATATTAAACAGACTCCAACTTCAGTGCTAAGGCCTAAATCTCGATCCATGTCTAAAAACACGACACCCAGGCCACATGTTCAGGCCCCTATGCCTAAAAAACAAATGATAAAAATGGCTGAAGATTTAATTACTCTAATCAGGGGTAGTCAACCCCCCCCCCCCTCCAAGAGGCCTAGGATTGAATTTGACTATGAATCTTCTGAACAGGGCTCTGTTTTTTCTGACTCTTCTAATGATCTGGATTTGTCCATACCTACTTATGAGGACTCTGATGCAGAGGATTCAATTCCCTCTGCTTCTCCGCCTGAGGATTTCTGTTTTGGGGAAACTTTGCATACCTTAAGGGAGCATTTCCACTGGGAAAGTCAGGATTTCTCTGAATCCAAAAAGAGGCATAGGGATTTCCTTCTTCCTCAGCACAGGCCTTTGGCTATACCTCCTGTTCTAGATATTGTTTATGATGTGTGGTCAGAATTCAGTATGGCCCCTGATTCCTTACTTCCAGCCCCTAGCAAGCCAGACAGGTACTACAGGGTTCCTGAATCCCACAAATTCCTTTTCAAAAATCCTGTTGCAGACCCTGAAACCATTTCTCAGGGGCCCAAGAGCATTAAGGCTTCTACTGCTAAAAGTCCTACCCCTTCTGATAGAGACTGCAGGGCGCTGGATAGATGGGGTAAAAAGGTTTATACCTCTGCAACCTTAGCAATCAGGGCTTTAAACTGTCAAGTCCATATGCTAAAATATCAACAGCATATCATGGGGACTGCTTAAACAGAAAATGATATTGATTTCTGACTGTGTGGAGAATAAAGATTTGCAGGATTTATTGTATTCAGCTGAACAAGTTGGCAAACATACTTTGCAATGTGGTTTTGATTCTTTAGAGGCCTCTTGTAGGGCCACTGTTACTGGGTGTGTGCTTAGAAGGCATGCTTGGCTTAAGGAGCAATCTCTGCCTGATCATGTTAAAACAAAACTTTTGGATGCTCCTTTACAGCAGGACCGCCTATTTGGCAATAAGGCTGAAGAAGTTCTAAAAAAGATGGAAGATAAAGCTAAATCTATGCAAACTGTGAAAGATTTCTTACAAGTGCAACCTCCTAGATTTAGTAGGCATTGGCCTACTAAGAACTAGTCCTTTCCAGCTCCTTCCAGAGCCACTACGACCAAACCCAGACATTCCAAAAGCAAGCACCAGGTTTCAGTCCCAAGGGACTTTCAGAACTAAGCAATGGGGTTCTTCCACATCCAAATCGGGAAACAACAAGGCACCACCCTATGGTAAAAAGTCTCAATGACTTCCCTTTGAAATTACCAAGCACTTAGCCGCCCCTTTGGGGGGGGGGGGGGACTGGCTCTTCATTCAAGAAACTGGCAACTTATAACCTAGGACAAATGGGTTTTAAATATAGTGTCCCAGGGATACAGATTTCATTTCCACACGCTGCCAACTCCAAACGGGTGGCCAGACCTGCCCCCTAATTAGTGGGCAGAGGCTCAGAAACAAGTACTTTCCCTCTTAAACATGAGGGCTATTCAACAAGTAGCAGAAGAGGAAAAGGGAAAAGGTTTCTATTCCAGACTTTTCCTGGTACCCAGAAAAGACAAATCATGGCGTCCAATTCTGGATCTGTCTACTCTAAATACCTTTCTGGACATTCCAAAATTCAAGATGCTGACTCTTCACCAGTTACTATCTATGCTACGCAAGGATGCCTGGTTGGCAACTCTCGACTTAAGAGTCTTACCTGCATATCCCAATCAGGGAATCTTGCAGAATATTCTTACGCTTCAAAGCAGGCTGCATGCATTATTAGTTCTCTGCACTGCCCTTTGGCTTGTGTACTGTGCCCAGGGTATTCGCAAAGTGCCTGGTTCTAGTAATTGCATTTTGCAGGCAAAGAAATATTCAAATATATCCATACCTGGACAGTTGTCTAATTCAGGCAGAAAACCAGGCCATTCTTATAAATCATCTGGCATTTGTAAAAAGGGTTCTAACTTGTCTAGGGTACACCATAAACAAAAAGAAATCTCAACTAGTACCCTCTCAAAAGATTACATTCCTGCGTGCAAGCTTGAATACAACTGCCCAGATGGCTTTCCTTACTCCAGAAAAGCAAATTCATTTGGTGACTTACTTCAAACAGGTGGCCACAAAAACCCTGCTATCTGCAAGGCAAATACTGCAAGCCTTGGGGTTCATGGCCTCCTGCATTCTTCCAATTCCATATGCAAGACTGCATATGAGGAAACTTCAGTGGTACTTAAGTTTATGGAGTCAACATTGTCACAGCCTGGAAACAACTATTCCTATCATACCTTGCCGGCGCCTAGAGTTCCTGTGGTGGGCAGAGGCCTGCCACCAAAACAAGGGACTACCATTCACACCACCCCCTGCCGCCCAAACCCTAACTACAGACGCATCAGACTATGCATGGGGGGTTCATCTGGTAAGGAAGTGCATTCAGGGCAAATGGAGTCCAATTCAAATGCACCTTCATATCAATCAGAAAGAAATGCTAGCTGTACAGAATGCACGGACAGCTTTCAAGGACTACCTTCTTCCAGGACAATTACTGATAAAGACGGACAACACCACAGTTATGTGGTACATAAACAAGCAAGGGGGTACACATTCCTACCCCCTCTGCAGACTAGCCATGGCATTGTGGAACACGGCCTTGAGCTACCAAATACAGCTACAAGCTCAATTCCTGCCAGGCAAGCAGAATGTTCAGGCAGATGTACTAAACAGAAATCTCATAGACCCTCACGAATGGAGACTGGAACCACGGATTTTCAACATGTTGACTCGCAAATGGGGGAGCCCAGACATAGATCTTTTTGCCTCACCCCAGAACTACCAGTTGGACAAATTTTGCACAAGAACTCCTCACAAAAAAGCCTGAAAGGTGGATGCTCTGTCCATCAGCTGGAAAAACCTATCGGTCTATTCCTTTCCCCCTTTGCTCACCAAAGTACTACTAAAAGTCAAACAGGACAAAACTAAAAGGATTTTGATTGCTCCACTCTGGCCTCGCCAACACTAGTACCCACTCCTGCGCAGTGTGTCACACATTTCTCCGTGACACCTGCCTCAGACACCTTCCTTACTGTCTCAGCAGGAGAACCAAATTCTGCACCCTCGGCTCCAAACATTGAATCTTGCAGCTTGGCTAATCAATTAAATTCCCCCTTAGCATCCCTCAGCAAACCTGTGATGGATGTCATTTAGGAGGCGAGAAGACCCAGTACTAGAAAATCTTATGCTGACAAATGGAAAAGATTCTGTGCCTGGAATCAATCTCAAGGGATGAGCACAACAGTGCCCAATTTACCTCAGATTTTGCAATACTTAACTGAGATGCTTCACAAGGGTCTGTCTTTTTCTTCCGTAAAAATCCATGCCTCAGCCATTTCAGCTCATTACAACACAGACCCCCCCTCCCCCATTTCTCTCATCCTCTTCTAAAGCAGTATCTTAGAGGGGCCAAAAACCTGAGACCACCCAGGAGAGCTCCAACCCTTGCCTGGAACCTTAACTTTGTATTGGAGAAACCTCCTTTTGAGCCAGCTGCAACTGCAGACTTAAAATTTCTTTCCTGGAAAACAGCCTTCCTTTTGGCAATCACTTCAGCTAGAAGTATATCTGAATTACAGGCCCTTATGGCAGTGGAACCTTTCATCATCTTTCATGCGGACAGGGTGTCACTCAGGACCAATCCATCAATCATGCCCAAGGTGGTATCCAGTGTGGCTCTTAATCAGTCCATTCATTTGCCAACTTTCTTTCCCAATCCACAGAACAAGGGAGAGTGGATTCCACATTCATTGGATGTACACAGACAACTTAGATTCTACTTGGACAGGACTAAATCTCAACGTAAATCTGAACAACTGCTGGTAGCATTTGCTGCAGGGGCAGAGGGGAAGGCTTTTTCAAAGCAAACCATTTCTAAATGGATAAGCCATTGTATTAATTTCTGTTATAAGCACCATGGAAAACCTATCCCCCAGGGGATCAGATCTCATTCCACCAGGGCTGCATCTACTTCAGCAGCCTTTCTCAGAGGTGTTCCTACCAGGGATATTCTAGAAGCTGCTACCTGGAGTTCAGCTCATACTTTCACCAAGCATGATCACTTGCCAATTTTCTCTAAATCCAGAGCTAGCTTTGCCACTTCTGTTTTGCAGGGCCTTATAGCTGGTCCTAATGCTGTATAAATCCATCCTCCCAACCTTTGCTTTGGGAATCTACCCAAATGTAATGACTGCAACAGGGAAACACGATGACCATAATACAGTTGTGTACACTTACCATAAATGTAGATGTTCGAGTGTATTCACTGTTGCAGTCCTGGTTACCCTCCCTCCAGCCCCCTGTTTTTCTTTTACTATACCTCTTTTTTCTTTTAATATGCTTAAAAGCCTTTTTGGTGTATTTGCTTTTGTTTGGAGGTATATTTTTGTGTTTCTAATTATTTATATATATATATATATATATATATATATATATATATATATATATATAAAATTTTATAAATTTTTTTTTGCTCCCCATTTGGGGGGCACCTGACATCTGGGGCAAGAAAAACTGTTGTAATGGCATTGGCTGCATGTTTTATACCCCTGACAACCTGATGTCATGGAAGAAGGGACAGCAACCGATGCAGGACCCAAGACTTTGTTAATCAGGCCGACTGAGGGCAACCTGCCAACAGATTACCCAAATGTAATGACTGCAACAGTGATTACACTCGAACATATACATTTTGGTAAGTGTACACAACTGTACTTTACCGCATCCCATTTGATTCTTACCCAAAGCCACCAAGACGAATTCCCGACTTTCCACCCAGTCAGAAGGGAAGAAGCAGCTCTAGAGATAAAAAAAAGCTGTGTCAAAAAAGGGTCATCCAAGCAGTCCCACCAGACCAGTGCAGATCCAAATTTTACTTGAGATTCTTTTTATTGCCAAAAAAGACAGGGGACTGGAGACCGATTTTGGCTCTCAGCAATTTAAACAAGTTTGTCACCCAAACGAAATTCCGGTTGGCCACAATTCAGTCCCTTCTCCCTTTTTTGGGGAACGGTGATTGGATGTGCTCAGTGGACCTTCAGGATGCGTATTACCACATCAAAATGGACAAGTGCTCCAGGAGGTTGCTTCGCTTCCGGCTGGGAGCCAATCACTACCAATTCCATGCTCCGCCTTTTGGACATTTTACAGCCCCCAGAGTGTTCACCAAGTGCATGGCAGTAGTAACAGCTCAATTGAGACTGCAAGGATTCCGAGTGTTTCCTTATTTTGATGATTGGCTCCTTACCCCCCCACCAAGCATCTACTGGTAACGACCTTGAAATACACTCTTTCCCTTGGCAAAACATTTGGAAATTTCAGTTAATTGGTAGAAATCCAACCTGATGCTGACCCAGTCCATAGAGTTCATAGGAGCAGTGTTCAACACCTGTTTAGTCTCTCTCCACAGATTACAAAGACAGAGGCTTCAACTCCAGCTGATTCTCTGTCAAAACAAAGTTTCAGCGCAGGAGGTCCTCCAGCTGTTAGGTGCCATGGCAGCTTCTATATCAATGGTGCCTCTTGCAAAACTTCATATGAGACTCCTTCAGTGGCTTCTATTATCTCAGTGGTACCCAAATAGTCATCCTTTATCCTTTCAGATTTGGATAACCAGTCATTGCAAACAGGACCTGCTTTTGTGGATGAGGCCAGAAACAGATCTTTGGAGTCGCCCCTTCCATCCTCCTCAGACCAGAGCCACTGTGACCACGGATGCTTCCCTGGTAGGATGGAGGGGAGGCATTTTCAGGGAATGACAGTCCAAGGCACATGATCCACAATAGAGGCCAATCTGCATGTTAGTGTCCTAGAACTGAGGGCAGTGCTTTTAGCGTTGCAAGCATTCCAATCTGTCCTTCCTTCTGGAACAATTGCCATCCAGTCAGACAACTTGTCAGTAGTTTGGTACATCAGCAAACGTGGAGGAACCAAGTCCTATCCCTTATGTCGAGAGGCCATGAAAATTTGACAATGGGCGATAGCTTCCATCCACTTTCTCATAGCAGATCATATTCCTGGGGATTCCAACGTGATTGTAGACAAGCTGAGCAGATGTATTTTACTGCCTCATGAGTGGTCCCTCAATCTGTCTATTGTGATGATAATTTTCAATCTTTGGGGCCAGCTTTGCTGCTACCTATTCCTGCCCGTCAAACCACAAATGCAGCAACTACTTTTCACTAATTCCCCTGCAGGGGGGAGTCCCAGAGGGATGCTCTTAACCCACAGTTGGCCCACGGGACTTCTGTATGCTTACCCTCCCATCCCTCTGGTTCCCCTATTCTTGAAGAAAGCTCTTCAGTTGAAAAGTAAAGTGATCCTAATAGCTGCGTACTGGCCTCAACAAGTATGGTTCCCTTTTCTCTGGTCTCACCTACTATGCCGACCATGGATTCTGGATCTAACTCCATACCTGAATTCTCACCCTCGTGAGTTGTCACCTGAACTTAACTAGTCTCAAGCTGACAGCTGGGTTTCTTCACTTCCGCTGATCACCAGGCAGAACAGCTCCCCGATATTCAAACCCCCCCCCCCCACCAGTGCGTGATATTATTCTGGCCTCCCACAAACCATACACTAGGAAACTTTGACAAATGGAAGAGAGATTTTTAGTTTGGTCTAAGCAAAGAAATCTAGATCCGTACTCTGTCCCTGTTACTGTAGTACTACATTTTGTGCTGCAGCTTCTTCTATGAGTCCATCTAGATGCCTTTTCAAACTTCCATAATGGGTTTTGGGAATTCTTCTTTGATTTTGCATAGTCTATGTAAAACTATTCTAAAAGGAGTCTCTCACATTAGACCTCCAGTCAAACAACATATTGAACCATGGAACCTCATATTAGTACTACAGTCTTTGACACAACCTCCTTTTGAATCAGCAGCGACTTGTGACATCAAGTTCTTATCCTGGAAGTCTCTCTTTCTGGTGGCCATCACGTCAGCTAGGTGAATTTTGGAGCTCCATGGTCTATGCATAAAATGCCCCTATTTGATCTTCCACAAGGACAGAGTATCACTCCGGACAAACCCTTCTTTCTCCCCAAAGTAATTTCTGATTTCTCCATTAATCAGATTATTGACTTCCCAGTCTTTTTCCCAAATTTTTGTAATAAAGGAGAATTGTTGTTGTCTTTCGGCTTTTCCCAGTTAGGGGTCGCCACAATGGAACTCCGGTCCGCTAATGATTGGCAGTAGATTTTCACGAATGCCGAGGTGCCAGCTCGACGTTCAACCTTCAACAAAGGCACGCCCATTTACGCATGTCTTTCGAACGCCCACCCAACCGCGGGGAGGGCATTCAGACTCCACACAGAAGGCCCTCCCCGCACTCCAGCCGAGAATCGAACGGGAGAACCTCTTGCTGTGAGGCAACAACGCTACTGCTGCACTACCACGGTTACTTTTCTAATAAAGGAGAGTACTGTCTGCATTCATTAGTACGCAGACAGTTGAGAGTCTATCTGGATAGGACAAAAAAAAATCATCAACTATTTATTTCCTTTTCTGGTCCTAAAATGGGAAAGTCAGTTTGCAAGGTGACCCTATCTAAATGGCTCAGAGGTTGTATACTGTTCATTTAACATCATGAAAAAATCCTATACCACAGAAAATCAAGGCTCACTCCACTACAGCTATAGCTACTTCTGTGGTGTTCCATTCGAGTGCTTCTTTGGATGATATCTTTGCAGCAGCAACGTGGGCTAATCCTCATACCTTTATAGCTCATTACAAATTGGATTTGGTCTCCAGAGGAAGAGCTTCTTTTGGCTCATTGGTGCTCTGGAATATTCTTTCATAAGGGCCAACCAGGTGACACAAGGTAGCTGGGGACTCTGTCCTATCAGTGATGAATGAATGAAGATGAACAACATCAGGTAAAGAAGTTATATCTTACCATAATGTTCCATCTGTGTTGTTGGTCTTCATCATTCATCACGTCCCACCCTCCTTCCCCCCTCCTAAGGCTTCTGGGGGATACTTGGGTCCAAGTACTGATTTAGGGTAGTTGTGCAGAAACTGCCTCTGCTTTACTAATAACAGGCAAACTTGATCTGAGGTGACAGGGAGAAGAGTACTATGGGTAAAAGCTTAGCTCAAGAGTTTTTGGCTGGCGCACCCTTGGTATAAGGCCGACTCTGTTCCGAGGACGGAACCGACATCCCATCACTGATGAATAAATGAAGATCAACAACAGAGAGCAAACGTTATATTAAGACATAACTTCTTTTTCCTACAACTAAAAAAATGTACTTGTTTACTTTATATTAACACATAACAACAGTTACTGAAAAGACTCCCCCACCACATTTAAAATACCCGATAAACACTGTACAGAACTGATTTACTAGATAACATCTAGTTTGTCATGAAATATTTTAGTCAAATACTAATAGAAACTGACATTGATTTACTTAGTTTTTTTTCTTTTAGTGCCCTTCTAAACTTTGATGATAAAGTGAGATGTTTGCTTTACAATCCACCCACAAGTATTTGTACTGGATTTGTACTTGGGAACACATTTTTCTGCACACCTCTAGATATGCCTGTATTTTTCCTCTCCCACATTGAGAAAACAAAGTAACCAATCATGCTACATTCTCATTGCACCCTATGACCCTTAGTCCAAAGACTTGAACTTTGCCTGTGATATAAATAGGACCTGCTGGAGAGAAAGGCATGTATCCCAGACACTACCCTGTCTATGGAACAAGCTCCCCATCCATGTGAAGCAGAGTTGTTTTGGCACCTATGTCTCTAATGATCACAGGTAACCTGTCAATGGTTCATCTCCCAGACCCCCGCTTACACTTATCAAGGGTATCAGAACTTGTCAGAGTTTTGGGATGCACAACTAGGCTTAAAACGGCACTTGTGTTCGTTAACCTAGTAAACACCTATGAGCCTGTGACAGGCTGGAATTTCAAATGTTAACCAGTGAAAGGATTCCTGCTTTCACTGGTTAAGTCTGTACAGGTAACACCCTGTTACAAGCTGGAATTTCAGTTGTTAATCAATGACAGCCCTCCTCTGGTTTATCTGTGTTTTCCTGCCCTTTTTTCTGATCTCTGTCAATAACAAAAGTATAAGTACATGACATATACAGAGCTGCAGCCTATTAAATAGCCAATGACAAGCTGGTATTTCAAATGTTAACCAGTGACAGCCTGGGTTCCTTTATGTTTTATGTTTTCTGGTTTTCCTGCTGTTACTTGGATTAAGGCACTATGAATAAAACCCTATGACAAACTGGAATTTCAAATTTTAACCAATGACATTGTTACTCTGTGGTTCCTGTTTTTTTCCTGCCATTGTTTTTGGCCCCTAGTTCGTTGTTTTTTCTAGCGATGGCAAAAGTATAAATACACAACATTTTGTAAAGTTATTCAATACACAGCGCTCATATGCCTTTCTCTCTCTGCTACAATAAAGAATTATTTTCGGAAAAGACAAAGAGCTCTTTTTTCTGCTCAGATTGGATTTATGTAAATTATGATTTTAAATTGCTTGGCTTTAGCCTAGGTCAAAATATCCTCAGTTGAACGTATTTGTTGTGACCTCGGTAGTAGTTTCCCAGTCCAACTAATGTTGGTTTTTTGAAGCTAGCTAACATTCAACGCGCTTGAAGTGTAGTATGGTGTTTGTTTCATGAACTTTATTGTTAGAATGTTTGCTTTCTCGCTTTTTGTTGGGTAAACTTTCTTTCCTCCTTAGCCTGTTCTGCATCCAAAACTGTCTTTAATCCTTCAAGAAAAAAATATTCTGAAGGACGGATGGATAACAGTAGCTTGGATCTCACACTTGCCCTTTGGACATTCCCTGATTGTTGAGATAAATTTGCTTCTCTTCCGTCTGGTGTACAGTGAATAATCGTTTTCCACAAACAATCTATTGTCTCCAGTTTTTAACACTTTGCCCTTCTGCCCCAACTTCGTCAGAATCAACTCTTTCTGCTGGTATGACTGCATATTTACTAATACAGGTCTTGGCTGCCTTCTCAGGGCCAGGTTTGGAGCAGACAATCTGTGACCTTTCAGTTAAAACCCTGCTGTGGAATATACAGTATGTGCTTTCCAGTTTCTCTGGTATAGTAAAAAAGCACAGATTTTCTCTGTGTGCTGTGTTCTCTAACTGTACATTTTTTTTTTTGAAACTGCTCTTCTTGAGAAACCTTTCAGTCAGCCAGTTTGTTACTGTTAAGGCATTAATTTCAACCTCTGACTTTTGCGGTTAGTTCATCTGAATAGCTACTTACAGCTTCTGTTTTCCAGTGCTGTGTTATGTAAGTTGATATATTCCTTCATGTTTCATTTATTTTCATCCCCTCTGAGTACATTTGATTTTTCCTCTAAGTTACTGGAAGCCATTCCTTGTACCAGAGCTGAAGCTTTAATGGTTTTGCTTTTGCTGAACAGTTGCAGGATTCTTCACAGTCAGTACTTTCTCTTCACCTTTCCTGGTTGATTTTCCTTCAGGTTCTCTAAATTTCTTCTTTTGCTGGCAGAGTACTTACTAGCCAGTAACTGATTTTTATTCAAGCTGACAATATTACTGATCCCCTCTTTCTCAGTTTCTGGTTTCACACTATGAGAGCGTGAATTAAGCTGTTTATCAGTGTACGGGCACCTTTGAAGTCCCAGCGTTTACTTTTTTGATCTCCAGACCAGAAAATACCACCTTTGGTTAAATACATTTGCAGATGACTGCAAACTGGGAGTTATTGTCAAGCCCCCCCCCCCCCCCCCCACCATTACCCTAGCCCTTCAGCAAGAACTTACATTTGTAAATACGTGGTGTACAGAAAATGGACCCAAATGAAATACAAGAAAGTGCAATATCACCACATTTGATGGACAACCCTCCCCCTCCTCAACGTTCAAAATGAAAATATTGTTTGGGACCTTGGATGATGTATTGATTCATTCTTTTTCATTTATCATGTGACTTAAGTAATGTGGAGATCCTGCTTAGCTCAGCTAATTGTCAAGTGAATATCCTGTAGATCTAAAGAGGTTATTGTTCCTTTGTATTCAGCATAGGTTAGACCAGTTATTGAGTGCAACACTCCATTCATGATGTACCTCACTAGCCATATCAAACAACTAAAAAGATCCTAGAACTTCCAAAGAAAATCACAGGTTTAAAGAGCCTGAGCTGTCAAGGGAGAATAGAAGGTCTGCCCCATTATTTTGTATCTTAGACTCTGGAAGGGAGATCTGTGCCCTCAAAGACCCAGTTGCCTTGGATCTGTTGTAACTTTGCAAGTGTAATAGTTCCACTGATACCAGCATGACGGGTCTAAATCTTTACCAGCAGATAAAGAAGATACAATGGAAAGACAGACTTTTTATGCAGCATCTTCCCCACATCTCGAACAAACTGTCCCTGCAGTGCAAGTATTGTGGCGCACTGTCCCTGCAGTGCAAGTAGTGTGCAAGCCAGATGTTTGGATTTACCCTGAATGGGATCCAGCAGGAAAATGGGGGTATGGCCTAAGGGTTGATACCGTTAAGGCATCAATGGTCATGAGACTCAGTTGCCTTGAAATCCGTTTGAGGCACAGCCACCAACCCATAAATCCTTTCATTGTTCTAAAAGTGAGAAGGATAAGCCTTATCTGCGTTATAACCTGAAGTCTGATCATGTACTCCTAATAGTCTGTACATCTTCTGAAGCACCCAGTATAGTTTCCATTCCTGTAGTACTTACTTTTTACTAAGGAAGAGAGATTGTCGGACAGGTATGGAATGATAGTTTTATACCGCTACTACCTTAACATCGAGAGCTCCTAATTATTTGGCTAATGTGTTTATTCTCTTCAGAATTCTGGTTTGGGTCAAATGATAGAAAGTGTAATTAACTTATTAAACCAATGGCATTGATTTCTGCAGTGAAAATTGCGGTGTCTGTGGGTCTTCATACATTTACTGTTTATACAGTACAGTCGTTTTTCAGAATGTCTGTGGCTGGTATAGTAATATATAAATTTACATGGTTGACACGCAAGAATTTACTTGAGGACGTTGAAGTTCAAACTTTAGACATTTGGCTGTAGAAATTTTAGACGGTCGTTAAAGGAAACGTTCTGTTTGGTCCTTCTGTTTTGGATCTTCTGAAGTCCAAAGGAGAAAAAAGGAAAAGCTGTGGGAACACAGGGAGAGGATGTTTTTCTTTTCATAGGGATTATCCCTTTCCAAAAACTCTTCTACCGAAGAGATGTCAGGCAGCCTCACTCTTCTAAATGTCTTAAATTTTAGCATTCAGTGTCCCCTGACTCCGTATCTGAGATGACTGGTACATGTTCGTTTCTTACAATGATGTCATTTTTGGTAGGTAACTCTTGTTAATACATATCTGTGCTGTTATTATTATTATTATTGCCACTGTTACTGTCATTGCATTTGAGGGTTATCTGACAGACTTTGACAGAGGTGCAGCTATTTACCAATCATTTGTTACCTCTGCTGCGGTTCTGTTTTAAGGCTAACATAAAAGAAGATGTAGTCCCATTTTCAGAATTCCAAGACCCATAATTGCAGGTTCTGCAGCTATGGGAAGCAAAATGCAGGTGTCAGAAAAACTGTTCAACATTGCTTTTCTAGCATTCTTCTTTAAAATTATTCTGTGTTTAGTGCATGTTTCTTGTGGTGGTAAATGTCTAAATATCCCACTTCATTTCTCATGAGGTTGCTGTTTCCTTTGTGCTCCTTGTTGATTATTAATGTACGTGAAAAGCATGTTTGCCTGGCTCTTTTAGCCTTTAGTAACTATTATTTTCCCGTTACTAGTTTGTCATCCCTGTTAACAGTGGTTTATAGAATATTTTATTACTTCACATATGTTATGCTTAAAATTTCCTGCTTTTATGTTACTGGTTCTAGGTTATTACCATAAATGTTATTTTCCAGTCTTTAACAGTCATGCTTTCTCAGGATTCACTGTTTACTTTTATGTAAATGTGCAGTGTTTTGTTTTGTATATGGGATTTGGTATGTACTAGTATTGTTCAAGATTAGTTTGTTCATTAATTGCTGTTACTTTAGTTCATTTTTATTTATTTATTTTTTTACTGTAATTTAAACATGATTGTCTAGTCTTGTTCTATCAGTCTTTGGACAAATGTGTTTTGCAGGCAGTTATTTGTGCATGTCGGCCAAATGTAAGCAGGGATGTGTTCCAGCATGTTTCCTGTTTGCACCATCTTGGAGCGATGAGCAGGCATACAGTGGAGAGTCAATTATCTGAATGTCAATTATCAGAAACGTCAGTTATCAGAACCAGCCTTCCAAAGTTTTGGCGTAGGAAACATTATAAAGTCTGAATATGTAAACATTATATATATTTGCTTGAGCATGTTTTTTGAGCTTGTAGACCGCTCGTGTGTGAAAAATGTTCTTTATTCATTGGAATCTCTGAATGGTTGAAAAATGCATTCCTGCATGCAGAAAAAAAACAAGATTTTAGGAGTTTTTTAGCCAGTTCAATTATATGTTTGATTGTGCGAACAATTTGATTGTTTGAACTACCCTAGGTCCCAATTAGTTCAGATAATTAACTTTCTGCTGTACTCCTCTTACTGATCATCCACACTTCTCCACTGCTCACCTTAGTGTGATTGTAGCCTAGGTTTTATTTCTCTGTACCGCCCTGTACAGATTGGAGCAGCCAGTGACATTTTCTACACAAGTAAAGCTAACACACTCAGACAAAAAAAAAATCTGTGTGTTCTGAAAGATGTGTTGCACGACTTCAGCACTGCAGCTTACCCATGGATATTTTTGTTAACTGAGATTACCCATGGATATTTTTTAATTGAGATAAAACAATGATCCATCTGGATTATTTTTAGCTTCAGCCCATGAATGTACAGTAAGCTGTTGTATTCCATTTAAAATGTCAAGTTCACTTTCCACATACAGACAGTGTTGCTGTAAATAAACCAACAGTGTTAAAGCTGTTAACAAAACTACTGTCAAAATACAATTATAACAAGCTTTAATTACATCATGCACAATATAGCAGGAGGGATGGGTTAGAAAGAAGGGGAGGAGGATGGAAAGGTGACAGCGAGGGGAAGGAGGGAATAGGAATACTTGGGGAATTGTCTGATGTGGTAGAAGAGTAATAGATTCATATAATGTAGCCTGTGTAGGGTAGTAAAGGTATGAGTGAGTTGTTTTTTAACTTTTCGTGTAATGCTCACCAGTGGCTTCCTTGTGAAGGAGTGATTTATGTTGTTTATGAAATTCTTGGAATGTTGAGGATTGAATCGATTTTTTTTGGTGATATGGCTCCACAGATTTGTGAAGCAAGAGTCTATGATTGGTAGGCCATATTCAAGTCGCTCCAACAGAATGCCCTTACCGATTGCAACTGTCATTTCAAAGGAAAATAAATCTGAGATGTGTTTTTATCAAAACAATGTTGAGTGCATTTTTCACTTTGTTTTGCCTATGTTATGTAAAGGTTTGGTGTTTGTCTAGCCAGATTCCTAGGGGGTTTCAAGGGGGTCTAGGTTGTTATATTGAGTAGTCCAGTTTTTGGTTATAGTTGTGAGCTTTGTCTTGTTGCGAGCATCACTAATTTAGCTTTTTTTTAAATTTAGTAGTGGGTTTTTACTAGAAAATCAGGTGGCAAAATTGTGGTGATGTTCTTTGTGTTGTAGTCCTGACAGTTGGTATTCCCTGCCGTGAAAGCCCTTTACCAGCCCGAGTACCAGAAAAACTTATTTCACCTCCCAGGCTGGCAGACACGTCAACCGACGTCACTGCACTCCGGTATAAAGGGAGCCAGCCTGTGTCCTCAGTCTTTGCTTGCCGCCAGAGCCCGAAGCAGATTTCAAGTTCTTCACTCGGTCCGCACCAGAGAGATGTTCTCAGAAAGATAAGTACCCCGTTGGGAAAGTTTTTTTCCTCCTTCTTTGATTTATGTCAGATAAAGTTAATAACTGTCTCACCTATGGTAAACAAATTTTTTACAGAGACTTCCATATGCTTTGCATAACTTGCTTAGGCCCAGACCACAACGTTCCATATGGTCGTTTCTGTGCTAGGCTTAACACTAGAACGGTTAGGCATAGAGCAGAGTTTTTAGCTTGTTTTCTGAAGCAGGAATCTGTGCAACTGCGTACTATGGTGTCCTTGAGAAAATCAGAGCAACAGTTCATAACCTTTGCCCCTAGATCTGAAGGGGAAGCCTGCTTCTAAACAGACAATTTCCAAGTGGATTTTTCACTGCATTTCTATCTGTTACAGCCATCCTGGCAAAAAGCCCCGGAATTGGGTAGATCTCACTCTACTAGGTCCACAACTATTTCTACAGCCTTCCTCAAGGAAGTACCTACCAAAGACATTCTGGAAGCAGCCACTTGGCCCACAGTGCATACCTTTACAAAGCATTACCACCTGCCAGCTTTCTCAAAATCCAGAGCAGGATTTGTGTCTGCAGTCCTGCAGGGGATACTGTCCTCTACTGGCTCTCCATTCACCCTCAGTTAAACTTTGGGAATCTTCCCAGCTGTCAGGACTGCAACAGTGAAACATGAATGTAGTACAGCAGTGTACACTTACCATAAATGTAGATGTTAGAGTGTATTCATTGTTGCAGTCTCTTTTCCTCCCTACTACCCCCTTGGCCTTCTAGTTACGTCTTGTATTACCAAATCCGATGACCTTAGCCACCTCCCTAGGCTTCTCTGGGTTAGGCAACCCTCTCTTTATTCTCCTACTTGATTCCAGGCTCCTCTTTCATGGGGTCAAGAAAATACTGAAGTGATGACGCTGGCTCCCTTTATACCTGAGCATACTGACGTCGGCTGAGGCATCTTGCCAGCCTGGGAGGCAAAATAAGTTTCTGTGGTAGTCTGAACAGTTGAGGGCTTTCACGGCAGGAAATCCCAACTGTCAGGACTGCAACAGTGAATACACTCTAACATCAACATTTATGGTGAGTGTACACAACTGTACTTTCTCCCCTCCAGTTCATATTTGATGACAGGTGATGAAGAGTTTTCTCTGCAAATGGCTGTGTCATTAATGTGCAGAATGGTTTTGATGAAAGGCCGGTCCATGGGGAGTCTACTGATAATGGAGGGGGGGGATAAAATCAAACCCTGTGAAGCTTCTTTAAGTAGAAAAATGGAGGGGAGATGAACAAACTAATTTTCACTTGAGCTTGTCTGCTGCTGAAGAAGTCTTTAAACTATGAGAGAATATCTTGGCTAATACATGCTAAGGTGAAGGAGTTAAGTAGCAACAGAAGGTGGTGATCCACCAAGTCAAAGGGTTTTGTGAGGTCGATGAACACTGTTCCTGTTAAGAATCTCCTGTCTGTGTTTTAGAGAGTGTAGTCTGTGAGGATATATGGGGCTGTCATTGTACTGCTGCCAGTCCAGAAGCTGGTTCATAGGTTAGTACTAAGCTAATTGTCCTTGTGAGCCATTTTAAGCCTAGCCAATTATCCCTTCTGAGACTCGAACCCTGCACCTTGTGTTTGTAAGGCAAACGCCTTAACCATTAGGCCACCATTAGGTTTGTTGTAAAAAAGGGGTGGTGTATTTTTGGATGCAGTCTGTAAAGTGCATGAAGGTTTTTTTTTTTTCCAAAGCGTTCTCCATACTTGGTAGGATTAATCACCGTGTTGTTTTTTGTCCTAACAGATACTGCTGAACTATGCCAAAACTGTGTCCTCTTAGCAGTGGGAGCTGTCATACTGTTTCTTCATTATTCTTAGTGGTCACTTCAGAAGCAAGGTGTGCAAATGAAAGGACTTTTTTTAAGGAAAAACTGATCCAAAGAAATGTGTATAAACCCTTAAAATTGCTTTTCACATTTTTGTTTCTAGATCAGTATCGTCAGTAACTGTAAATTCTTCATGCGGTGTACTTTTAAGACTAAATAGTTTTTACGTATCTTTTCCTTTCAGAAGTATTCTTTGAGACATTCATTGGTATGCAAAGAGTAGAGAGGTTTGAAGTTCATTCTGTTGTATGTTTATGGGCTAAGACTGTCTGCCATTCTTACATCTACACTATACAATAGTCAGTCCTCAACCCCCTTTTTTTCCAACTGTTGTACTCTGGTATTAAACTGATATGTGTACACCATGGTCATATTCTCTGCCATTACTTAATTAGGTAATCATTTTATTATATTTGTATTTCTTATTTGGATTGTAATGGCAGTTAAAACTTGATCTTGCAGAGTAACATTTTTCACTGTGGCTGTGTCATAACTGAAATTCGGGATTATCGTCAGTGTGGCAATTTGAAAACTCCGACTTACCAAAGCAGACACATCCTTTTGCGTCCAACCATGCAGGTGAGGTGAAATGAGTTGTGTGGACATTTAGATGTATGTGAGCAAAGAGAGGAGAGAGACTGCGTATGTGAGCAAAGAGAGGAGAGAGAGACTGCATGTGCCTGTATGCATTTTGTGTCAAGTTTTATTGCTTAATAACATCAGATATTCATTGTAGGAGTCATTCTTGCAGCTATAATTACTTATCTATGAGAATTAGCCACTCGCAGACATCCAGCCTCAAGTCTGACTTCCAGATTTTTTGGACTCCCCTAACATGAGTCTGTCTTCTCCCCCTAGCATGAAACATCAAGTGATACATTCTGTCTTTTTTGCCCCAAGAATTGGTCAGTCATTCTTTTCTGTTAATCAGTCCATCTCCTAGGCTTCTTCCACAGCAATTCATACCTTTTTGTGAATCTTTTTTTTTTTTTTTTATTAATTATTTTTGTTGTTTTATGCCTGTATGGAGTTTGCATGTTCTCCCTGTGTTTCTGTGGAGTTCCTCCAAAAAAAAAAAAAAAAAAACCTAAAAAAATTGCTGAGTATATCCACCTCAAAGTCACCCAAGAATAGAGTTGTGGGCAGCAGTATGGACTCTAGCTCTTACCTTTAGGATCAATAGGGTATTGTGTACCATCAGACTTTGGCATCACTTGTGGTGCGCAGTATCCTTTAGATAGGAGAACATGAATATAGACTGAGTGCCAGTTGTGTTGACTAATGTCACCAAAAGTGGGCATGGGTATTTGCCACTAAGTGGGATAATGACCAGGCCTCCTCCAGCGTACCCCAGAGATCCATGCTAATGATGGGAGGGAATTATGGATCTCTACTGGCCGGTAAGTGCCTGTCATAAAGCCCGTCAGCTGTGGTGTCCAGTTAGGTTACTTGGGATAGCTCTGTTGAGTGAAGGTTGGATGTAAAACCAGTCAAACCTATACCTGAACTATAGATTGCTCCACTCAGTGTATGGCAGGACACAGCTTTAAAAATGAATGACATAAAGATAAGGAGGAAACTGGACATCCTAAGTATCCAGTCGATAAGATGAAAGGGCAGTGCTGCAAAACCACTTGGCTTGGGATCCATAATCCCACTACTGAGGAGGACGACAGACTAGAAGTGGTGTGGGAATTGCGATGAGAGAGGATTCTGAAGAAAGATGGTGAGGTTTGTCAGCAGAATAAGTGACGGACTCCTAGTAGTCAGGCTCCAGTGTAAGGATAGGGCAGTATTCTTAATGTCCTCCTGTGCCCCACAACAAGAGCATCATAGCAAGGACAAATGTGCATTCAGACAACAGTTGCAGGCCTTCTAGATAAAGGACCTAGACTGAAGACCTGGATGTTTGGAGAGAAAGCACAAGAAGTCTAGCACCTCAGGAAGAAGAGGAAATAGGTGGAGCTGAAGAAGAATGGCAGCACCTCAAAACAGCATGTGTAAGAACTGTAGAACAGATATGCGGCCAAGCCCGGTAAGAAAGCAAGGTATATAAGGAAAGCTTGTGGTGGAATATAGAAGTCCAATAAGTCATTATGAGAAAGACATGCAGGAAAAGTGGGAGACAGAGAAGATGGACCAGACTAAGAAAGAATTCTGTTTGGGTAACAAAGAGGCTAAGACAGGAGTTGCAATATCAAAAAAAAAAACACTAAAAACTATATCTGGTTGCAAGCCAAAGGTAGAAAGATAAAGAAGATAGTCGGACACCTTTCATAAGAGGTACCAGTAACAACCTGCTGGACCAGTCCACAGGACATCAAAGGCACATGGGAGGAGTACTTCCAGCAGCTTCTGAATGAAGGGCATACCACAGAAGCTGTAGTACCCCAGATGATGAAAGATCTTCTATGATGAAAGAAGAGGAGAGGAGCTCACTTTAAAAGAACTAAGAATATTACTAAAGAAAATGAAGTCATGGAAAGCAGAAGACTGTGAGGTCACAGCAGATATGATCTCTTAAGATGTTGGATGAAGTAGGGGAAAAATGGCTCCTGAATGTATTTCTATCAGTATGGAGCGAAATGCACATCCTAGATAACTGGAGAGTAACCATACTAGTGTCTGTGAGCAAGAATAAAGGGGGACATCGACAGCTGTGGGCAGTACAGAGGTATTGTAGATACACCAAGGAAACAATTAAGTAAACCAAAAACTTCAGGTATGGCAGGAACTCCAAGGCATAGAATGTACTGTAGAAAACTCCACTTTATTCACAAAAATACACGTAGTAAAACAGGTTTTAGCGCTTTCATCTCTGACTGAGACTTCATCAGTACAGAGGTATCCAACTCCTGTCGCACTGCATGAAAGTTCTGGAGATAGTGACTGATAAATGAATATGCAGGTTAGTAGAATGTAAGACTGAAGATGAGCAACTGATGCAGTGTTTGCATTGAGACAGATAGTCGAGAAAAAGCTAGAGATGAGGAAAGTGTCCAACTGAGCATTCCCAGACTTGGAGAAAGCATATGACAACATCCCAACAAAGCTGATCTGGGCAGTCCTGTGGTGGTTCTAAGTGCCACAAACATTAGTAGAATTAGTGCAGGGCTATGTACAAGGACCCCAAAAACTCAAGCAGGTGTAGTGTTTGGTCTCATATAGGGGTTACCAGTGGAAGTGGGTGTGCAACAGGGTTCAGCTCTGAGCCCACTGCTGTTCATACTAGTGATGGACTACAACAGCAAAAAATGTTTGGGGGACCAGATCAACAAAATTGCTGTATGCCAACAGTGTGGCTTTACAGGCAGACTTCTGAGCAAGAACTTCAGCAAAGACATTAGCAAAAGCTAGGAGAATAGGTTGCAAAACTGAAGGCATATGGTGTGAGACTAAGTACAAATAACATAGTTGCAATTTCAGCACATGGGGAAATCAAAAGATTCTTAAGAACTGCGTTAGAGGGTGAAAATAGCGGAACAGGGTAACAGCTTTAAGTATTTGAGAGAGGGGTGATTGAGGAGCAAGGAAGTCTAAAGGAGGAGGTCACGGAGCTATAATCAGAGGGGCTGCTGCTAACTGATAGAGTATCGGGTATGGTATGTGACTGAAGAATGTGAAAGATGCTGAAAGGTAAAGTGTACAAAACAGTGGTGTGACTATCGCTACTGTATGATACAGAAATCTGAGTAGTAAAGGGAGAATGTTTGAGGAACCTAAAGGTGATGGAGATGAATTGCCTCGAGAAGGGTAGTAGGATGCAAACTGAGACAGACGAAGTGAGGATATCAGAGCAGAAGCCGAACCAGCTTCATTTGCAGAGAAGGTAAAAAATAAGTTACTGTGGTTTGGACACATGTATTGAAAAGTAGAAGACAATCTGGTGAAGATGATTTATGACCAGTAGGAAGAACACAAAAGGAAATGAGGATGTCAAGGAAAAGGATAGATGGACTAAAGTGAGAGAAGACCTGCAACGGTCAGGCATGACTGTTGAAGAAGGTAAGAGAGAGGCACTGAATTGAGACGGATAGAGGTGTCATTAGCTGACACAACTGAACTTCATGTAGAAGATGGGGGAAAATAGGGGTTGATGATGATGATTTTTTGAACACCTTTATTAAACCTTCACATTTAAACAGTAGAGTAGGTACTTGCTAATTAACAGAGAAGAAAACAAACCCTATTAACATTTTTTTTATTTATTTTCATGTTTTATACTTAGCCATTTATAATTCAGCCCAGCACTGGGTAATTGCGGAGTTCTTGCCTTCCCTTAAACCGTTTTGTTTATATTAATTATGTAATTGAGCCTCTTTTTTCTAAGGTTTGAAACTAATTTGATTAGATTACCTTGTTTTAGACTATGACATCTCAAAAGTTAACAACAAATGTGTCTGCAGAAGCCAAACTCTACTACAAGAGTTCTGCCTGTAGTGCTTATTCTGCCCAACGTTGAACTACAGTGCCTGTTATGACCTTTAGTAAGAAGTCTTGCCTATAAGAGGAATTGAAACATCAAGGCCTTTCTAAAGCAGAAGAAGCCCAGTGACTTTGGCCCAGAAGTATGGCACTTTGAGGGGAGGGGTCAACATCTAAGTTAACAAGGAAGAAAGCGTCCCCTAAAAAGAAGAGGCATTGTTTTTATCGCTCTTTGTCAGGGAGCCAGGATGCTTATCTAATTCTGACAGACTTTACAGACTTCTAATAAAAGGTCATGCTGGTTTAATGATGGCTTGTACGCTGTTAAACCTTTTTTTTTACATAGATTTGTTAAGGGGATGCCAATGCATATGTTGATTAGGACACCAAATCCCTTGCAGTAGCTGTGTTATAAAGAGGAATTCCAGTATAATAATTTTCAGGGGTTCCCCTACCTGGGTGACTGGCTGCTTTTGACCTTGTTGAAGTACTGTCTGGTAACCTTTGTATCTCTGACACTAGTGATTGCAGACCCTGGTGATGTGTAAACTGAGATGTATTCCATTCCTGTCTCAGAAAACTGTTTCACTGGGGCAGAGCTGGGTACTCCTTATTGTCTTGTTAATCTTTCCAATGGAGAGGGCTCATGGAGTCATAAAAATGCCACGCTGCATTCTGGTAAAATGACTACTTGGCAGTTTTGTATCTTTGATCCATACCACCTCTATCCATTGTGATTTTTGAGCAGATTTACTATGACACTGGCATTTCTTTGGTTCTGATTTTTTTTTTTTTAACAAAGTGTGAATGTGCACCTACATCCAAAGCAAGCAGTGAAAAAAAACTACCAACTGGCAGCATCAAAAAAAAAAAAAAAAAAATCAAGTAAAATAATAATAAACAGTGCATAGTGTGAAGGCTGCCAACCTAACCAGAGAGAATTATATAGACATTTCTGTCATTTGTAAATATAGGGCAGCCACGGTGGTGCAGTGGTTAGCATTGCCGCCTCACAGCAAGAGGTTCTCCGGTTCGATCCTCGGCTGGGGTGCCTTCTGTGCGGAGTCTGCATGTCCTCCCTGTGGTCGCGTGGGTTTCCTCCGGGTGCTCCGGTTTCCTCCCACATCCCAAAGACATGCTGCAGGTGGATTGGACACTCTAAACTGGCCCTAGGTGTGCGTGTGTGTGTGTGCCTTCTGTGGAAGGTTGGGTGCCGGGCTGGCAACTCGACACTGTTAAACTTCACTGCTAATTAATGTTAGGACATGGTGATCCGCTGTGGCGACCCCTAACCGGGAAAAAGCCAAAAGAAGAAGAAGAAGTCATTTGTAAATATGAATGTAAGCTACAGGCTTGTTGTCTTAAATGTAAAGAAATAGTGTTGCATGTGGAACTGGGAAAAATGTGACAACAGTGCACTCTACTGACCAAAGTAAAGCATGTGGTGACCCTTTGATGTAGACGGTGGTGCCCAAGGGTCTAGATGAAGAAATTCTTTCTATTGTTTAACCAAGAGTTAAATTGCTAGATTTAAACATGCAAATGTATTATGTTGTGTAGACCTTTCTCACCGTAATTCTTGCTGGATGGGTTTGGAGCCGATATTCGGCTCCGACTTGGCCGATACTAAAGCTCGAGAGCTTTTACTGGCTCGAGGCTAACCCCTATCCCATTGTGCCTCACGGCAATTCTCCAGATCTCGTTTGCCGCAAAAGCTTCGAGGTTGTCTCCTTACTGGCTCGTTGCTTAAGTAGAAGATTTTTTGCTAAATCTTCTATTTTCACCACTTTTTTCTTCAGCTTTACTCTTATAGTTATTAGTCTTTCTTGTGTGACTGTATTGAGTGCTTGACCCCTATTCCCCCCCCATAGGATTGTACAGCCCGTTTTAGATAGAGGGCCATAGTTGCCCATTCAAATTAGAGGGCCGTTCCTCCCTGTGTGTTACTTTCAAAAAAAATAAATAAATTTTTCTACTGTCATAACTTTACTGTTTGTTAGTTAGTAGTATTATTTTAGTTAGCGCTGTTGTTTTTTGTATTTGATAGATGTCCTTCAAGGATGCATCTGCAGTCCTTACAAATGGGTTGTGCTGTCGTCAGGCAGCCCTTCGGTCGGCCGGATTCCAAAGTCTGGGTCTGGCTTCGGCTGGTGTCGCACTTCACCCGACGTCATAGCTGCAGTTTTTCGGGTATAAAGGCATCAGCCGACGCCATTTTCCTCAGTCTTTCTTGCCGCGTGGCGCCCGAAGCAGAAGCTGTTCCCAAGTGCTGGTCGGTCAGATCCAGAGATTACTACTACCGAATATTACTTCGAAGACTTCTAAAAAGCTAAGTACCCCGTTGGGGACTCTTTCTTGCCTCAGCCGATGTCAGAGAAAGTGAATAACTGTTTATCTTGTGGGAAACAAATACCTCATAAAGATTTCCACTCCTACTGTATACATTGTTTAGGCCCAGACCACGACGTAGCAGCTTGTCTAGCCTGTGCTTCTTTTAACCGACGGACGCTTAGACGTCGGTCGGAGTTTGCTGAACAGATTTTCGGCTCTGATTTTGCCTATATTATGCCGTCGGATCCTCCGACAACGCAAATTACCAAAAAACGCAAAGAAAAGGACCGACACTCGCGGTCCGCGGTTTCGGCCGAAACCGCGATTAAGCAAACCGCGAGTGTCTCGGTTTCGCCAAAACCGAGCAAGCGGTTCTTTCTTCAGCCGAAACCATGCCTTCTACCGAGGCCTCCTCTAACCTGGTAGAATCGGCTTCTGAAACCCAACCTTCTGTTGCGGTTTCTCAGGAATTATCTGACACTATTCCCCTGGATATTTCGACCCCTACACGTGGAGCTGCTAGGCCTCCTGCAGCCATGTCTATTAAGGCCTTTGCCAGGGCTAAAGCAGCCAAAGCTTCAAAAACGGTGCCTGCTAAACCCCCCTCTCATAGGCCCAGCACCAGCTCCCATATGCTTTCTTTGGCTGAGGATCTCATTTCTTTAATTCGTGGATCCCAGCCTCATCCAGACAGGGCCTTTCTCCCTCCTCCAGAAAAGAGGCCTAGAGCAGTGCCCCCTGAGCCAGTATCCACAGATGATTCCTCTGATGACTCAGAACATACAGACCCTCCAGAGGCTCCTTATTCTCCTTACGAAGACTCGGATGCTGAAGAGTCCATCCCTTCAGCCTCTCCACCTGAGGAATTTTCCTTTGGGGAAACCTTGCATGCTATGAGGGAACAATTTCAGTGGCAGGGCCAAGATTTCTCAGACTCCAGAAAAAGGCGTAGAACCTTTCTACATTTGCCACAACATAGGCCTTTAGCTATACCTCCAGTCCTTTCTGTTGTAGATGATGCATTTAATGATGCATGCACTGCTCCTGATTCATTACCTCCGGCTCCTGCTAAGCTCGATAGGTTTTACAGGGTCCCGGACACTCACCACCATTTATACAAGGCTCCTTTTGCAGATCCAGAGACTATCTCCCAGGGTCCTAAAGCTGTAGCAGCTACTTCTACTAAAAACCCCCTCCCCTCTGAAAGGGAATCCAGGTCCTTAGAGAGATGGGGTAAAAAAGTTTACACCTCTGCTACTTTGTCAGCTATGGCTTTGAACTGCCAATTTCATATGATTCAATATCAAGAGTTTATGCTTGACCAGTTAACTAAAAAGCTGTCCTGTGAAGAATCTTTAGATAAAAAATATGTTCAAGAAATGGTGCATAACATACAACAGGTTAGTAACCATTCTTTAAAATGTGGCTATGATGCACTGGAGGCTTCCTTTAGATCAGCCATGACTGGCACAGTTATCAGGAGACATGCATGGTTGAAAGAACAGGCATTACCAGACCATGTCAAATCAAAGCTTTTGGATGCACCCATGGACAAGGTCAATTTATTTGGTTCCCCTGCACAGCAGGTACTAAAAAAGATGGAAGAGAAGGCAAAATCTGTACAAACAGTGAAAGATTTCTTACAGGTTCAACCTCCAAGGTTTAGCAGGAACTGGCCCTCCAAAAATTGGTCCTTTCCGGACTCCTCTAAGATGCAAAGAGGAAGGAATCGGCGTTCTAGAGGCAGAAACCAATCCAGGGGTGCCTACAGGGGACGCCAGTGGCAAGGTAACAACCAGTGAGGCACGGATGCAGCCACCACCACTACAACATCTCAATCACAGTGACTTGGCGGTGGCACCGCCTACCAGGGAACAACTAGAAGCCCCCTTAGGCGGGAAGCTAACCTTATTTTCAAAGAACTGGCATTGCATCACAAGGGAAAAATGGATTTTGCAAACTATAGACCAAGGTTACAGGTTCCATTTCCATACTCTACCAGGAAAGAGAGGAATGCCAAACCTACCACCTACTCAAAGGTCAGAAGCTCTAAAGCAAATATCTCAACTATTAAAAATGAGAGCTGTGGAAAAGGTACCACCTATAGAGCAAGGAAAGGGATTTTACTCCAGACTCTTCCTGGTACCAAGAAAAGAAAACAAATGGAGGCCTATTCTAGATCTGTCCGCTTTAAACACATTCCTCATTGTTCCAAAATTCAAAATGCTGACCCTACAGCAGCTTCTTCCCATGCTGGGCAAGGAGTCTTGGCTGGTAACTCTAGATCTCAAGGAGGCATACCTGCACGTCCCCATACGACCAATTTGCAGAAGATACCTCAGATTTCTTGCAGGATCAGAGCATTATCAATTCTCAGCATTGCCCTTTGGCTTATCTACTGCGCCCAGAGTGTTCACGAAATGCCTGGCATCAGTAATTGCTCATTGCAGACTTCAGGGGATCCAAATTTATCCCTACCTGGACGACTGCCTGATACAAGCAGACAACAAAAGCAAGCTAACAGAAGACTTACAAAGAGTCATTTACCTGCTACAAGCCCTGGGATATACAGTCAATATAAAAAAGTCAAGGCTGATTCCATCCCAAAGAATAACCTTTCTGGGTGCAGAGCTGGACACATCAAAACAAATGGCATTCCTAACTGCAGAAAAGAAAGAACAACTTCCTCTCTACTTCTTGGCATTAACAAAGCAGAACCATCTAACTGCAAGAAAAGTACTACAAGCCCTAGGCTTCATGGCATCCTGCATAATTCTGGTCCCTCATGCCAGACTGCATATGAGAAAGCTACAGTGGTACCTAAGGAATTTGTGGTCCCAACACAAGCACAGCCTAGAAACAAAAATTCCAATAATCCCATGCCTGAAGCAAGAGTTCCTATGGTGGGCTCAGGCCTGTCAATCAAACACAGGATTGCCCTTCTGCAACAGTCAACCAAGCCAAACCATCACGACAGATGCCTCAGACCTCGGTTGGGGGGCACACATGCTGGGCAAGTGCATACAAGGCCTATGGACTCGAGACTAGCTGCACCTGCACATAAATCTAAAGGAAATGCTGGCAGTAAAATTGGCAATCCAGTCATTCAAACCTTTTCTCCAAGAAGGTCAGTTGATGATAAGGACAGACAACACCACAGTTATGTGGTACATCAACAAACAGGGAGGCACACATTCATATCCTCTATGCCGGCTGGCACTGGACCTATGGGATGTGGCTCTGAGCTACAACATTCAGTTACAAGCAATTTTTGTACCGGGGAAGGAAAACATTCTAGCAGACATATTAAGCAGAACTACCACAGATGCCCACGAATGGATGCTGCATCCGGACATCTTCAAAGCCATCACAAGAGAATGGGGATTACCACAAATAGACTTGTTTGCATCCCCACTCAATCACCAGCTAAAGAAATTCTGCACAAGGACGTACCACCCACTTGCTTGGAAGGTGGACTACCTATCTTTCAGTTGGAAAAACCTGACAGCATACGCATTCCCACCACTTCCTTTGATGCACAAGGTGCTTCTGAAGATCAAAGAGGAACGTCCGAGGATCATTCTGATAGCTCCAGACTGGCCAAGACAACATTGGTACCCATTGCTGAGGAGCATGTCTCGGGAACAAATATGGGCACTACCCCTGATCCCATTACTGTTAACACAGAACAACTACAGCATCCTGCATCCAAACCTGAAAACTCTGCAGCTAACTGCCTGGAACATTACATAAGAGCAATTAACCCAAATCTATCCCAAAGGGTTAAAGACATAATCCTGGAGGCTCGTAGACCTTCAACAAGAAAGAATTATGCAGCAAAATGGAAAAGATATATCATTTGGAGTACTGCAAAGGGGAAAGATGTGACACTGGTGAACATAGCCAACATCCTGGAGTACTTGGCAGAGCTATTCCATACAGGCCTGTCCTATTCTTCCATCAAGATACATGCATCAGCTATTTCAGCAGAATACAGCTTGGATCCTCCTGTCTTCTCTCATCCTCTGCTCAGACAGTTTCTGAGAGGAATTAAAAATGTAAAACCTCCCAGGAAACCTCCATTGCCAGCATGGGACTTGAACTTTGTGCTAGAAAAGTTGACACTTTCCCCTTTCGAACCAACAGCAACAGCAGAATTACAATACTTATCCTGGAAGACTGCTTTCCTGCTGGCAATAACTTCAGCAAGAAGGGTCTCTGAACTACAGGCATTAATGGCAGTGCAACCCTTCCTGATCTTCCATCAAGATAGAGTGTCCATGAGAACAAATCCTACATTTATGCCTAAGGTGGTATCCAGAGTCTCTTTAAATCAGGCTATCCACCTACCTACATTCTTCCCCAACCCACAGAACAGGGGAGAAAGACTCTTGCATACCTTGGATGTACATAGACAATTACGTTACTACCTGGACAGGACCAAATCCAATAGAAAAACTGACCAGCTTCTGGTAGCATATGCAACAGGAAAGGAAGGAAAACCAATTTCAAAACAGACAATCTCCAAATGGATAGGAAATTGCATTGGATTTTGTTACTCCTACCATGGAAAGAAAACTCCAGAGAACATCAGGCCTCACTCCACAAGGGCAACGGCCACTACCACAGCTTTCTTACGAGGAGTGGCTACCAAGGACATTATTGAGGCTGCTACTTGGACCTCTGTGCATACATTTGCCAAGCATTACAATTTACCTTTATACTCTAGATCCCGAGCAGGCTTTGCCACTGCTGTTTTGCAAGGGATCCTAACTACACCATAATCTCTACTCTTTTCCTCCTCCCCTAGTTTAGCTATGGTATTCTACCCATTTGTAAGGACTGCAGATGCATCCTTGAAGGACATAGTACAGTTTTGTACCTACCATAAATGTAGATGTCCGATAGGAATGCATCTGCAGTCAGGATTACCCACCCACCTTCCCCTCTGAGGTACTCCTAGGGTATTTGCCATCCTTCAGCTAGCTTGGGGGGGATCTATTATGGTGTATTTGTTTGTATATATGTACATACATGCTTATTTTATGTGTTTGCTCTCTACTATTTGGAAACTTTGGCATTTATCCAAATTTAGCCATCCAAAAGGGCACCTGGCATCTGGGGCAAGAAACACTGAGGAAAATGGCGTCGGCTGATGCCGTTATACCCGAAAAACTGCAGCTATGACGTCGGGTGAAGTGCGACACCAGCCGAAGCCAGACCCAGACTTTGGAATCCGGCCGACCGAAGGGCTGCCTGACGACAGGACAACCCATTTGTAAGGACTGCAGATGCATTCCTATCGGACATCTACATTTATGGTAGGTACAAAACTGTACTTTTTGTTATTTCTTGTCAGCATGTCTATGGAAAAAGACAGAGAACACAAGGACCACCGCCCCTCGGGGTTAAAAAAATGTGAGAAGTGCTCACAGAAGATGTCATTGGCTGACGGTCACACTAGCTGTGTGTACTGTTTAGGTGAAGCCAACTTACAAGAACCCTGTACTTTTTGCCATGCCTTCAGTACTAGGGTTCTTAATGAGAGGAAACACAAGTTAATTGATATGGGTCTTATGACCAGTTCCTTCCAGGAACAGCTGGAACTTGGTCAGACAGCTCCTAAGACTACTAAACGAAAATCTTCAGTGCCAGCTTCGGAACCGAAGAAGTACAAAGCGATGGAGCCAAGGAGTTTTGGCTCTGATTCCACTTCTGTCTCAGTGCCGTCTGTCTCTTCGGTGCTGAGACAACCTTCGGCACCGAGACAATTATCAGATGTAGACCATGTCTCACCTACTTTGAGATCTCCTATATTGGAGAGGAGATCTCCTGTCTCCACCCGATCCTTCAGGGCACACTCAGATGAGGACATCGAGTGGGTGGTGAAAAAGCAAGAAAATTGGCCCCTCTGAACCCAAAGGCTTCGGAGCCGCCCCTTTTGCAATCCAGTGCTCCACCAACTGCTTCGCTGTCGGAGCCAATCACTTTGGGTTCGTCGATTCTGAGAATTCTTCCTACTTCCTTGGAACCGATAACTCTATCCTCAGCAGCTCAGTCTGGAGCTGAAGGGTCTGGGAGCTGGCGCTCTCGGGTCGACTCCGAGGGGGGTAGTCACCCTGGGTTCTCTTCGGAACCGACCCTCCCTCGGTGCTTCAGTTCGACTCAGCTCGGTTCCCACATCTGCTTCAGAGCCATTCCCCCTTGCTCGGAGCCGACCATCCATCTTCTCGGAGCAGAGGCAGTCTTCACAGCGGGAAGGAAAGGCATTTGAAGCAATAGATAAGGCTTTGTCCACTGCAAAAGCCATACCTTTGGACCAGATGTCCCACCAGCAGCCGGCAGCAACCTCTTCTCCCCTGCCACCCCCACAGCGTAGGGAACCAGAGATTCAAGCAGCCCCCATTGGAGGTGTCCCCTCTTCCAAGACCTCCCCAGATTATCCCACTGGAGTGCTTCCTCTGAAGAGACTTTGTAAGAGGAAGCATGTTGACTCACCTGAGTCTGTCACGTCCGACACTGATTTGGAGGAATCAGAAGGGTCCCGTAGATCCCCCTCTGAGGATGTCTCCTTTTCTGACATCCTAGAAATCCTTAGACAGAGGGGTGATTGGAAAACCTCTAACCCTACAGAGGACGAATCCGTGTATCTGGAGGCCTTTGGTTCCTGACCTTTCATCTCCTGGGTGACACCGCATTATAACCAGCTCTTTGGGATCATATCGAGGAAAGCCTGGACCTCCCCAGACACAGTGGAGCCCGTCCCTAGAAGGCCAAACAAATTTATGACTGCAGCAGAAGATAAGTCCTTTCTTTCCAAAGGGGTTCCCATTGATGCTATGGTGGAAGGAATTGTCCGAGACATCTTCTAATATCCATCCTCCTAATAAGGAGTCTAGGACGATGGATAGGTATGGAAAGTGTACCTTCTCTTCAATGGCATTTACCTTGAGAACGCTGAATTACTTTTCTCATTTTACTCATCTTCAGAGGGATCTCCTAAAGGAGTTGGGAGATACCCTTCAGGGTTCAGTAGCTTCGGGATCCACGGATAAGGTTTCTGCACAGCTCTCTACCCTTACATCGATAGCTAACTCCTCCATGAGGCGGATTTCCTATGCAGCAGATGGAGCGAGTAGGGCAGCCACAGCAGGAATCTCTCTTAGGAGGCATTCTTTGATACGTCTCTGTAACTTCACGGAGTCTTTTAAGTCTTCCTTGACCAAGTTCCTTTTGATGGATCAACTCTTTTTCGGCCTCAGGTGAAAGAGACCTTGACCAGGTGCGAGCAGGAATGGAAAAACCTTACCGGACGTCTGAATCCATTTCCCCCTTCCTTCTAGACCCTATCCCAAGGGTCAGACTGGAGGGAAAATGTTGTCCCGCAGATCCCAAAAAGGTTTCCCTCGGGCACAAGGTCAACCCTCCCCTAGGGGCAGAGAGGGAGGATACAACGGAAGATGCCATCCTCGCAGCAGAGGAGGTCCGTAACACCAGGGAGATGGAGAAACCTTTTCTGATCGTCCCTTCCATCGCCCCGACTGTCCGTCTCTGGAGGCAGTCAGGGGTCGTGTATCTCTGTACTCAAGCGCCTGGCTAAACATTTCACAAGAAACCATTATATCCAGAGGTTACCTGATTCCCTTTGATTCTGATCCCCCGGTAAACCGGTCTATACCAGATGTGCCACCCTTTCAACTAGACCGTGCAACATCAGAGGTCATCTCATTGCTGCGAAAAAGAGTCATCCAAGAAGTCCCCACGGAGCAAATAGGATCCGGAACTTATTCACGTTTCTTTTTAGTTCCAAAAAAGACAGGGGACTGGAGATCAATTCTAGATCTCAGCAAACTCAACAAGTCTGTAAAGAAATCGAAATTCCGAATGATCACTCTGCAGTCGATTTTTCCCTTTATTGGGAAAGACAATTGGATGTGCTCAGTAGATCTTCAGGACGTGTATTACCACATCAAAATGGACAGGCGCTTCAGAAGAGACTTACTCTTTCGGCTGGGAGTCAGTCATTTTCAGTTTCGAACACTGCCCTTTGGCCTCACTACAGCCCCCAGAGTGTTCACCAAATGTATGGCAGTGGTAACGGCTCACCTGAGACATCAACGATTCCAGGTGTTTCCGTACCTAGATGACTGGCTCCTCACTGCTGCACTAAGCATCAACTGATCAGAACCAGGGACGAGACTCTATACTTGCGTGCCAGATTATTCATTACAGTAAACCTAAAAAAATCAGCCTTATCTCCATTGCAGCACATTGTATTCTTAGGCTCAGAAATAGACAAACCACCATGACAAAGACTAACACCAGAAAGAGTAAAATCATTACGCAACCAAGTCAGATATTTGCTAAACAGTCACAAAGTTCAGGCCAGGGTGGTCCTTCAAGTCCTAGGGACTATCGTTTTCTCCATTCTCTTAGTTCCCCTAGCCTATCTGCACATAAGAGTACTTCAATGGCTACTATTTGTCCAATGGTCAATGCAGGATCTTCCCGTCTCATCAGATTTTCATCACAAACACCTGCAAGAAGGATCTGACATGGTGGTTGCAAACGGAACAACTTCTCTTAGGTCGCCCACTTGTGCCTCCTCATGAAAATGAACTTTTGACCACGGACACTTCAGATAGGGTGGGGGGGGCATTATCTGGGAATGACGGTCCAAGGTACTTGGCAGAACCACTTGCACATCAGTGTTCTGGAGATGAGAGCGGTGCTGTATGCATTGCAAGCAGTTCACAGTTCTCTACCCACTGAGCCAATTGCGATTTCGTCAGACGACATGTCTGTTGTGTGGTACATAAACAAGCAAAGGAGAACCAAATCTTACCCGCTTTGTCGAGAGGCCTTAAGAGTTTGAAAATGGACGATGGACACTTAACGCTTTCTGGTAGCAACTCACATCCCGGGGAAGTCCAATGTGATGGCAGACAAACTCACTTGAACAATTCTCATGCCTCACGAGTGGTCCCTGAATTCAAAAGTTGCGAAAGAGATCTTTGACAAATGGGGCCAGCCATGCTGCGACCTATTCGCCACGTACCTGAACACCAAATGCAGCAGGTACTTTGCCCTAATTCCCCATCCGAGGATGTCACCCAGGGATGCTCTAGTCCACGATTGGCCTCCAGGACTCCTTTATGCTTTCCCATCTTTTCCTCTCATTCCAAGAGTGATACAGAAAGCAAAACAGTTTTGAGTACCCTGATCCTCATTGCTCCTTATTTGCCTCATCAAGTCTGGTTTCCCTTCCTGTGGCCCTACCTCTTGAAGGGACCATGGATTCCAAAACCATCTCCAGACCTCCCGATTCATCAATTGGGGCAGTTCCATCCTTCCATCCAGACCCTGAAATTGATAGCATGGCTGCTCCAGTTCCACGAATAGCCAGGTGTGTTTCCCTATCACCTTCGGTGAGACACATTTTGATTTCTTCCCACAAGCCTTCCACTAGGAAATTATATTCCAGAAAATGGAAAAGGTTCTCTATTTGGGCTGTAAACCAAGGCTTAGATCCCTGTACAGCTCCTATAGAATCTGTTTTGTCCTTCCTTGCGTCCATCTTTCATGAAGGAGCCATGGCTACTACAGTTAGAGTTCAGTTAGCTGCCATCTCTAGTTACCATTTTAACTACATGGAAAATCCCATCATGTCCCACTCTTTGTGCAAAACCTTTTTGAAAGGAGTCCTTCTCAGGCCTCCAATTCAACAGCCTCCAGAACCCTGGGACTTAAACTTGGTTCTCACAACTTTAATTTCTTCCCCCTTTGAACCCTCTTTTTCATTGAATCTGAAATTATCTTGGAAAACACTATTTCTGGTAGCTATAACGTCTGCTAGGAGAGTCTCAGAATGACAAGCTCTTACTATTCGACCTCCTTACATTGTAAAACATAGAGTCTCACTTAGAACTAACCCTTCCTTTCTTCCCAAAGTATGTTCAGAGTATAATCTTAACACTACTATTGAGCTACCAGTGTTTTTTTCCAAATCATTCTAATAAATCTGAATACAGACTACACCAGTTAGACGTCCACAGAATTCTCAGGATGTTCTTCATTCCACATTGCTGCAGTCCTAACTATTGGGTAGTCCGCTGTCCAGTCGGCCCGAATACCAAAGTATATGGCTGACGTCGGTCAGGGCGCATTAGACTGACGTCAGTACGTCAGGGTACTAATGCGCATGACCGACGTCATATCCTCAGTCTTTTTTGCCGCATGGTCCGATGCAGAAGCAGTTTTGCGAGTGCAGGTTGGCGTTCTGAAATTTTCTGAAGTCGGAGTTTCAGACCGAATCAAAGTTGGCTAAGTACCCGTTGGGAACATTTTGGTTTTTCTTGCCTCAGTATTTAACCGGATGTCAGAAAAGTGAATAACTGTATTTCTTGTGGGAAACAGATACCTCATAGGGATTACCATACCTTGTGTATACCTTGTTTAGGGCCTGAGCACGACGTTGTTGGATGCCGCTCTTGTGCTAGATTTAACAAACGCACTATTAAGAGAAGGTTAGACTGTGCCAGGTTAGTGTTTGGGAAGCGTTGTAATTATAAAATGCCGTCGGATGCTCCGCCCGCTTCGTCCAAAAAGCGCAAGGACAAAACAGCGAAGCCTAGGGTTGATGAACCGGCAGTCCCGGACGTCGGTTTTTTAGAAGGCTCAGTGGAGCCAGAGGTTTTGCCAGGAGTTTCTTTAGAGTCTCAGGCAGAGACTTTACTGTTACAGGATGTGCCTTCTCAGGAGGTAGGCCAGGCTGAGGGGGCTTCTCAGGTAACTGTTCTTCCCTCTCTTCCCAAGGTAGTTAGAGCCTCTCCTTCTGTTTCCAAAACTTCTTTGAGAGGTAGGCCAAGTTTAGCTTCAGTGGGGGCTTCTCCTAGCACTTCAGGTTCTGTGCCTAAGAAACATATGCTTAAAATGGCAGAAGATTTGATTACTATGATTAGAGGTTCTATGCCCCCTCCTGATAAGAGGCCTAGGGTGGAACCTGAGTTTGAGAGTTTTGAACAGTGTTCAGAGGCTTCTGAGTCTTCTGCGGAAGACTTGCAGGAGTATCCTCCTTATTCTGATTCTGATGTGGATGATTCCACTCCTACAGCTTCTCCTCCTGAGGATTTCTCATTTTCAGAGACTCTGCATTCCATGAGGGAGCACTTTAAATGGGAAGGCCAAGATTACTCTGATTCCAGAAAAAGGCTTAGGGAATTCTTGTTTTTACCCCAGCATAGGCCCTTAGCTATACCTCCTGTGTTGAATGTGGTGGAAGATGTTTTTGGAGAGGCTTCCCTGAACCCTGATTCTTTGCCTCCTGCTCCTGTTAAACCTGACAGGTACTATAGGGTGCCTGAAGCTCATAAGTATCTTTTTAAGAGTCCTAGGGCAGACCCGGAAACTGTTTCTCAGGGACCTAAAGGTGTTAAGGCCTCTGTTGTTAAAAACCCTGTTCCCACTGATAAAGAGGCAAGGGCTTTGGATAGATGGGGAAAGAAAGTGTATACTTCTTCCACTTTAGCCATGAGGGCGTTGAATTGTCAGTTTCACATGCTAAAATATCAAAATTATCTCCTTTCACAATTGAAATCTAAGGTGGATGCTTTGGCGGAAGGTATTGAGTGTAAAGAGTTGCTGGATTTAGTTCATGTGTCTGAACAAGTGGGTAAGCATTCTTTGCAATGTGGTTTTGATGCTGTACAGGCCTCCTCGAGGGTGGCTGCCACTAGTTCTGTTCTTCGAGGCATGCCTGGTTGAGGGATCAGAATTTAGCTGAGCATGTTAAGACAAGGATTTTGGATGCTCCTTTACAGTCTGATGTGTTGTTTGGTTAAGCCTGTGGAAGCAGTTTTAAAGAAAATGGAGGACAAAGCTAAGTCTATGCAAACTGTTAAAGATTTTTGCAGGTGCAGCCACCGAAGTTTAGTAGAAATTGGCCTACTAAGGGATGGACATATCCTGCTTATGATTCCCAGTCTAGGGGTAGGTCTAGACGTGGTAGGGGCAGAGCTCAAGGTTCTTTTAGGCCTAGAACAGGGAGTTCACCTGCTCAGACTTCTGGTGAGGGCAGGGGTCAGTCCTTTCGTAAACAGACCCAATGACCTGCCTTTTCAGCTGCCAGTAGATTCTCGTCTGGCAGCTCCTTTGGGAGGAAGACTGTCTCTTTTCAAAGAAAATTGGGATTTAATTACTCAAGACAGATGGGTGTTGGATATCGTTCACCACGGTTACAGGTTTTATTTCCATACATTGCCCCCTTTCAAAGGCATGCCAGACGTTCCTCCTCCACAAAGGAAAGAGGCTCACAAGCAAATTTCTCTGTTACTCCAAATAGGGGCCATTCAGCCAGTCCCTGTGTCAGAAAGGGGCCTAGGATTTTATTCTCGCCTGTTCCTAGTACCAAAGAAGGGGAACACGTGGAGACCAATTTTGGATTTATCTATCCTCAACACTTATCTGGACATTCCCAAGTTCAAGATGTTGACGTTACAACAGCTTTTACCTCTGCTGGGCAAAGATCACTGGATGGTAACTTTAGATCTCAAGGAAGCTTACCTTCATGTGCCTATAAGACTAAGTTGCAGGAAGTATCTGCGTTTCGAGCTGGAAATTCTCATTATCAGTTCTCTGCATTGCCCTTTGGCTTATCTACTGCGCCCAGAGTATTCACAAAGGTTCTGGCTCCAGTGATAGCTTACTTCAGGCTAAAAGGAATTCAAATCTATCCTTACTTGGGCGACTGCCTGATTCTGGCTCAAGAAAAGGAAGACCTTCTACAGCATCTGGAATATGTTATAGCAGTGCTAAGATGCCTAGGGTATTCTGTGAGCGAAATAAAGTCCAGTCTAGTACCCTCTCAAGACATGTGCTTTCTGGGTGTGAGACTGAATACAGCAGCCCAGATGGCCTTTTTAACCCCGGACAAACAAAAGAGTCTATCCCTTTACTTCCATCAACTATCTCATCAGTCCGTGCTGACTGCAAGGACAGTCCTTCAAGCATTAGGGTTCATGGCATCTTGTATTCTGGTGCTTCCCAATGCCAAACTGCATATGAGGAAGCTGCAATGGTATCTCAAAATGTATGGACACAGCACTGCCAGGATTTGGACACTGTCATTCAAATAATACCTTGCCTTCAAAAGAATTTTTGTGGTGGGCTCAGGAATGTCACCTAAACAAGGGACTCTCTGTGACCCGCCAGAGGCGAGTCAGATTTTAACGACAGATGCCTCGGACATTGCTTGGGGAGCTCATCTAAATGGAAAGTGGATACAAGACAAGTGGCCTGCCAGACTACAGCATCTACATATCAACATGAAGGAGATGTTAGCAGTCCAGTTTGCATTAATGGCTTTCAAGGAGTTACTTCTTCCAGGGCAGGTGTTGATTCTAACAGACAACACAACTGTCATGTGGTACATCAACAAACAAGGGGAACACATTCTTATCCTCTATGCAGGCAAGCAATGATTTTATGGGAGACTGCGCTCAGCTTGCAACTAACTCTTCAGGCAAGGTTTCTGCCGGGAGCACAGAACTCCTTAGCAGATGTGTTAAGCAGACAAATCATGGATCCCCACAGTGGAAACTGGATCTTCATGTATTTCAGAAATTGACAGTGTCATGGGGAACTCCAGACATAGATCTGTTCGCTTCTCCACTAAACCACCAGCTGCCAAAGTTTTGCACAAAGGGGTTTCATCACACAGCTTGGAAAGTGGATGCTCTTTCTTTCAGTTGGAAAAATCTTCATGTGTATGCCTTTCCACCTCTGCCTCTTCTTCCAAAGGTGCTCTTAAAGGTCAGACAAGACAAGCCAAGGATGATTTTAATAGCTCCAGATTGGCCTCGGCAACACTGGTACCCACTACTAAGGAGTCTGGTAAGGAAGCCTCCATGGCCTTTACCTTTGATTCCACTTCTGTTATCTCAGAAGGACGGTCATCTGCTCAATGTCAAGCTTCACTCTCTTCATCTAACAGCCTGGCATATTCTGTGTTGAAACACAGCAGGTCTCAACTTCCTCAACAAGTTTTAAATGTGATTATGGAAGCTAGAAGACCTAGTACAAGGAAAGTGTGCAGAAAAATGGAAGAGATTTTTATTTTGGAGTACAGCAAAGAATTTGGAGATTTCTGAGCCTAATTTGAGTGTGGCTCTTCAATATCTTACTGAGTTATTGGACAAAGGTTTGTCCTTCTCTTCCATTAAGATTCATGCTGCAGCAATTTCAGCTCACTATGATTGTGACCCACCATTGTTTTCGCATCCTTTGTTCAAGCAGTTTCTTAGAGGGGCAAAGAATATAAGACCCCCACGTAGAGCTCCTACTCCTGCTTGGGATCTCAATTTTGTGTTGGAAAAACTTACTCTACAACCTTTTGAGCCTGCGGCTACTGCTGAATTGAAATACTTGTCATGGAAGACTGCTTTTCTGTTGGCTATTACTTCTGCAAGAAGGGTGTCTGAGTTGCAGGCCCTTATGGCAGTAGAGCCCTTTTTGATTTTCCATAAGGATAGGGTATCATTACGTACTAATCCTTCCTTTATGCCTAAGGTGGCTTTAAACCAAACTATTCATTTGCCTACTTTTTATGCAGACCCCCAAAATAAAGGGGAAAAGATTTTGCACACTTTAGATGTACACAGGCAATTGCGTTATTATTTAAGCAGGACTAAGGATTTTAGGCAGTCTCAGCAGTTGTTTGTTTCTTTTGCTTTGAGTTCGCAGGGCAAGCCTGTGTCAAAACAAACTATTTCTAGGTGGATTGGGTTTTGCATTGCATTTTGTTATTCCCATCATGGCAAGGAGATTCCAGCTGGGATTAGGCCTCATTCCACTAGGGCTACTGCCACTTCAACAGCATTTCTAAGGGGGGTGGCAACTAAGGATATTTTGGAGGCAGCTACTTGGAGTTCAGTGCATACTTTCTCTAAGCATTATCACCTTCCTCTCTACTCTAAGTCTAGGGCTGGTTTTGCCACAGCTATTTTGCAAGGCATGTTGTCAGCTCCTGCTTCTTTATGATTTGCCAGCCTCCCTTACCTCTGCTTTGGGATTCTACCCAATAGTTAGGACTGCAGCAATGTGGAATGAAGAACATAGTACAGTTTTGTACCTACCATAAATGTAGATGTTCGAGGATCCACATTGCTGCAGTCCAATTTACCCTCCCTCCTTCCCCTCTGTGTTTAGGGGTGGTTGTGTAGGTGAGGTTATATGCTGATAATTTTGGATATATTGTACATATTTTTGGTGCAGGTATATTGGGCCTTGTCTTTTTAGGGTCTTCTGACATCTGGGGCAAGAAAAGACTGAGGATATGACGTCGGTCATGCGCATTAGTACCCTGACGTACTGACGTCAGTCTAATGCGCCCTGACCGACGTCAGCCATATACTTTGGTATTCGGGCCGACTGGACAGCGGACTACCCAATAGTTAGGACTGCAGCAATGTGGATCCTCGAACATCTACATTTATGGTAGGTACAAAACTGTACTTTTTACCTACACAGGACTAAAGAATTTAGAAAATCAGGTCAATTATTTTTCCTTTTCGGACAAAAATAAAGGCTTGCCTGTTTCTAAGGTTACCCTCTCAAAATGGCTTTCAGATTGCATTTCCTTTGCTTATCAGACTGCTGGCAAACAGTTACCCAACAAAGTAAAATTCCACTCAACAAGGGCAGTATCAACTTCATGTGCCTTTAGATCTAGGCTCCCAATTGATACCATTTGTGCAGCAGCTACTTGGACAACACCGCATACCTTTGTCACTCATTACAAATTGGGTTTGTCCTCCCGGGACAGATCATCCTTTGGATCCACTATGCTGAAGAGTCTCTTCAATTTTGAGCCACCTGGGATAAAGGTGCTAGGGATGCTGTCCCATCCAGCAAGAATTATGGTGAGATACGACTACATAACATAAAGAAGTTATGTACTTACCATAACGTTCCATGTTTGTAGTCCATCTCGCCTACATTCTTGCGTCCCACCCTCCTGCCCCCTTCCTATTCCTGGAGGATCTGGTGGACTACACTTGCGCTGTCTGACCTGGTTGTAGTTGTTTGTCCATCTGGCATGGATAGTGTTACACAATGTTCTGTCTGTATGTACACAGTTATTGATAGTTTTTTTTATAACTATTAGGTACTTATTGCTTTCTTGCAAACAAGATCTGGGGAATTGCTGTGAGGCACCATGGGATAGGGGTTAGCCTTGAACCAGTAAAAGCTCTTGAGCTTTATTATCGGCCGAGTCGAAGCTGAATATCTGCTCTGAACCCATCCAGCAAGAATGTAGACGAGATGGACTACAAACATGGAACGTTATGGTAAGTACATGACTTTTTTTTTATTGCTCTGCTTCCTGACCAGCTGCAAGATATCAAAAGGAGATGTTAAGAATGTAAATGCAGTTTCTGTTCGCCTAGGAACTGATGCAATGTGTAGCCTGGGAACCCCAGGAAAGTGTGAAGCATGATGTAATGTGAATCAGAACTGCAATTTCAATTTAAACAGAGAGAACCAGAGAGGAATAAGCATTTTTGTCTTGACCATCCAACTCACAGCACTGTCTTGCTCATATGCAAGTTATCTTAGACCTGTGTTTTCTTTTAGAAATAGCTAGAAACTAGAAAGATTAGACTGTGTTTTTCTGTGATGTCAGAACTGTCCTACCAAATTATTTTAAGTATTTCTGTGTGATCTCTGCACTCTTGACTAGCATTGTGTAGTAAGAAGTATTGTCTTGTGTTTTTATTATTTATTATTAAATATTTTAAAACCTTTCAACTGCAGCTGTTTGTGTAGAGATAATTTAAGCTCTGGAGTACATTGCATATTTATAGTGATTACTGTACCAAGTCACTCTAATAAGCCTTGATTGTTTAGTTATACTACCAATTAGATAATATTGCACAGTTATAATTGGACACCCTTTTAAGGGCCTTTGAGTAGCTGATAAATATTAGCTGGGTGGTGGCAGGCGGTACTACTGCATAGTCTGGGTGACAAGGGCACAGCTGGAGAACCTGTGCCAGGCTTTCCCAGGAGTGTCTCTGTGGTTGTATAAACTCTTATCTCAAAATGTGTGTGTGTCAGCTACTTGGTCAGGGACATGAAGCACTGGTTGGACAGAGAGGGTGCTGGAGATTTTAGCTTGCCCAGCTAGGCTAAGATCTGGACCCTATAGCTGTGCCAGTGGGGGGAGTCTTATTGGGGACCTGGAGAGCAAGGGAGCGACCAGCCCTGGGCTGACTGTGATCTCTGTGTGCTCTTAAGGGAAATTGCACTTTACTGTGTGTATTTGTTATCCTTTCCTCCTGTATGAGATGACCCTCACTGGTGTTAGTGGTGAGGATTGAGGCTCCTTGATTGCTGGTCCAGGGCACAGGTGTCACACATAGGATAAAACATGGCAGAAAATAAATTATAAAAACTTTATTGGTAAGCACTTCTGCACCCAATCATTGGTGCTTCATCAGACCATTTAAAAAAGTGCATATCACTCCATTTAAATACAGAAACTAATGGTTGTCTTCAGTTAAGTCATTAAAATAACCTTTCAGGATTCATCCTATCAAATTGCCACCGAGTACATCATTTATGACTAAACATTAATATATACAGTATATATTCAAAATGCATAGCATATAAAATCACACATCCACATATAAATATGTTTTTAAAATATCATGCGAGTGTTCAATCTCGCCGTTTGTTCTTACACATGGGTTCAGAGCCGATCCTCGGCTCCGTGTCGGCCGCTTGCAAGCTCTGCATCGAGAAGAAGCTCGAGACAACCTAATACCCACAATCCCCCTCTGCCTTTACCTCAGATTTAGTTTGCCGCTGCAGCGTTCGCATCACTGGGTCGAGCTCGAACAACTAAAGCTAAGATTAAGATTTTTTTTTTCTTGTTATTTCAACTAAATTTCTTCTGTAAATTTTGTTTAGTGACTAAGTGTGTGTGTGTGGTACGGTTGAGGAATTCTCGGTCCCGTTTAAGTTTAATTTTAAACTTATTAGAGTTTCCCTCGGGGCCTACCACCCCTTTCCTGATTCGACAACTGGATAGACATTTTTTCATTTAACTGGATTTGACAATATCACCGGATTTGACTTATTACCTGGACTTGACTTCTCACCCTTTTTTCCACATAGGTTTAAGATGTCTGAGAAGACTAAATCTGGATTTAAGCATTGCCAATGTGGGCAAAAAATGTCAGTTACTGACAATCATGCTTCCTGCGTCTACTGTCTTGGCCCTCTCCATCTGCAAGAAGACTGCTCTATTTGTCATTCTTTCAGTGGGAGGGTCATGACAGATAGGCGCAGGAAACTCATGGATAAGGGTTTATTGAAACCTTCCTTTCAAGAGGCTCTGGATGCTTCAGACCAGGCATCCAAATCCTCGAAGGAATCAAAGACGTCGGAGCCCAAGTCATTGGCTCCGAGCTCTGCGGTCAAGGTTCGATCACCGGTTCCACAGACCTCGGGGCCGAGTGTTCAACTGTTGTCAGTGTCCGAGCCTCGAGTCTTGGAACCGGTGACGGAGCTCCCTCCCCCGACTCTGTTGAGGTCGGCTCCGTCTTCGATTCCTTTGACCCGTTCTTCCAGGCCCCTCTCCGACACCGATGTTGACCGCGTGGTGCAGAAATTACTGGAGAATATGGCCTTATCCAAACTTATCTCGGTTTCCACCCAATTGGTGTCGAGACTTGAAGGCCTTCCATTATCTCCATCTGTTCCTCCTCCGAGACCTGTCCAGTCTTTGGAGCCGGAAGAGGCTGATCTACTGATTGTGGAGCCCTCGGTGCCAGAACCGTCCTTTTCTCGGTCGGCTCCGTTCACCTCGACTCCGTCGGATCCGGTACCGGAGTCTCGGAGCCGAAGATCCATCCTTGGTTCCGGGACCGAGAGTCGAACCGATGTTTCGTTCCGACTCTCCTCTCGGGCCTCGGCTCGGATCGACTCGGCTCCGTCCTCGGGTCGATGCCTTCGGTGCCTGTTTCGGGGATTCTTCCCATTTCTTCGGAACCGGGAGATACCTCGACTCGGGACCCGGGGGCCTTCGATCTCATGAGGAAGGTGTTGTCTACCCAGACAACCACATCAGTAGAAGCAGCCTCTCCTCCCCATAAAGGACCGTTATCCTCCTCTGCACCAACGGTCACATCCAAGCGTCGAGCACCGGTGTCTCAGCCACCCCTGGAGGGTGCCCCCTCTTCCTCGGAGGCTTCTTCGGATGCTCCCCCCGAAGAAGTTCCGAGGAAAAGATTGTGTAAGAGGAAACACTTAGATTCTCCACAAGAATCATTGACATCGGACACTGACTTGGATGAGTCAGAAGGGTCCCCAAAGTCACCTTCAGAGGATGTCTCTTTTGCTGACATCTTGGAGATCCTAAAACAGAGAGGTGATTGGCAGTCCCTTCCCCCTTCTGAGGATGAGTCAGTCTTGCTGAAGGCATTCGGTGCTCACCCTTCCTCCTCCTGGGTCACTCCGCCCTTCGATGAGTTAATGGAGCTGATTGCTCGAAGGTCGTGGGAGACACCTGACACGGTGGAACCAGTCCCTAGAAAGCCTAATAAGTACATTACTGCACCCCAAAACAAGGCTTACCTCACAAAGGGAGTTCCAGTGGACGCTATGGTGGTGGCAGCGGCCACGAAAAAGGAGATGTTGGAATCTTCCTCATCTGTCCATCCGCTAACAAAGATTCTAGGACTATGGACAGGTACGGGAAGCGCATTTTTAGTTCAGCGGCTTTTTCTATGCGATCCCTGAACTATTTGACCCACTTTACACGTCTACAGAGGGATCTAATCAAAGAGTTGGGAGATACCCTCCAGGGTACTACAGATGCTGCTGTTTCAGAGAAAGTTACAGCACATCTCAATACCCTTACATCCATTGTTAACTCATCCATGAGGCTGATCTCATACGCAGCCGAAGGATCGAGTAGGGCAGCAGCTTCAGCGATTGCTCTTCGTAGACAATCCTGGATGCGCTTATGTTCATTTGCGGAAGCCTTCAAGTCTTCCTTTACTAACGCCCCATTTGATGGTGCCACACTCTTTGGCCCCAAAGTAAAGGAGACCCTTACCGGTGTGAACAGGAGGGAAAGACTCTGTCTGCTGTCGGAGTCCGTTTTTCCACCCCATCCAGACCGTACCCCAAAGGGCAACGCAGTGGAAAAATGTGGTTTCGAAAACCCCAAGGATCTTTCCCAGGCACGCAGGGTGATGCCCCCTCTAGAGGCAGAGGAGGGGCAGAGGTGGAAGACGCCGCCCTGGCGGCAGGGGGGGTCCGCAAAACCAAGGTGACAGGGATACACCCCCTGGGAAACCTTTCCAGCACTCCTGAGAGGAGGCCCGACTGTCCTGCTCTGGAGGCAGTCGGGGGTCGCTTAGCTTTATACCCTCAGGCCTGGCAGAATCTTACTACAGACAACTGGGTAAAAAGCGTGGTTACCAGAGGTTACAGAATACCCTTTCTATCCACTCCCATTCCAAAGAGAAGACTCCCAGTTGTGCCCCATCTGAGACCCAGCAGCTATAGAAATTTCAAAGCTGCTAGAAAAAGAGTCATCCAACCAGTCCCAGCGGACCAAATAGGATTCGGAACTTACTCAAGGTTCTTTTTAGTTCCAAAGAAGACAGGGGACTGGAGGCCGATTCTGGACCTAAGCAACCTCAATACCTTCGTCAAGAAAGAAAAGTTCCGAATGGTCACGCTTCAATCGATCCTTCCATTCTTACAGAAGGACGACTGGATGTGCTCAATAGATCTGAAGGACGCATACTACCACATCAAAATGGCCAGGGCGTCCAGAGATCATTTGCGCTTCTGGCTGGGAGCCAGTCACTAACAGTTTCGAGCCCTGCCCTTTGGTCTGACCTCAGCCCCCAGGGTTTTCACCAAATGCATGGCAGTGGTAGCGTCTCATCTGAGACGCCTAGGATTCCAGGTGTTTCCGTATCTGGACGACTGGCTCCTTTCTGCCACCACCCGGCGTCAACTGATACAGGCCAGGGATTACACTCTACAACTTTGTGTTCACCTCGGAATTTCCGTAAATTTCAAAAAATCTTTACTACAGCCATCACAGCATATCTTATTCATAGGAGCGGAATTAGATACGCATCATTTAATTCTAAGGCTCCCTCCAGAAAGGATAGCCTCACTACAAAGCCACATTTCTCTCCTTCTGTCATCCAGAAAATCCCCAGCAAAACTGGTTCTGAAGGTCTTGGGTCTCATGGCAGCTTCTCTCATTGCGATACCATTGGGAAGACTGCACATGAGAGTTCTACAATGGCTACTGTTTGCACAATGGTCGTTCCAACAGCTACCTCTGGCACACGAAATTCTGATTACAAACACATGCAAATCACATCTGGTGGCTTCAGACTTGCAACATTTCCAGCGGAAGACCATTTGTGCTACCCACGCCGACAGCTACGGTAACCACGGACGCTTCCCTGATAGGGTGGGGGGGCATCTTTCAGGGACAGACAGTCCAAGGCGAATGGACCAATTTGGAGTACAATCTGCACATCAATGTTCTAGAGTTGAGGGCAGTGTTTCTAGCGTTGCAACACTTTGCTCCCCTTCTTCCTCTAGGGACTATTGCAGTTCAGACAGACAACATGTCTGTAGTCTGGTACATAAACAAGCAAGGGGGAACCAGGTCTTATCAGCTATGCAGAGAGGCCATGAGAATTTGGCAATGGGCGGAGTCCACGGGTCGCTTTCTGATCGCAACGCACATCCCGGGGTCATCCAACGTCATAGCCGACAGGCTGAGCAGAGCAATCCTGTTGCCTCACGAGTGGTCCCTCAAACAGTCAGTTGCGAAGACAATTTTTCGCAAGTGGGACCAGCCTTCCTGCGATCTCTTTGCGTCTCCAATGAACGCCAAATGCAGGAGCTACTTTGCCCTATTACCCCCTCCAGGGGAAGTCCCCAGGGACGAGCTGGTGCACGATTGGCCCCCGGGTCTCCTGTACGCTTTTCCTCCCTTTCCCCTGATTGCAAAGTTTCTGCAGAAAGCCAACAACCTTCAAAGGACGATAATCCTCATTGCCCCATTCTGGCCTCGTCAGATTTGGTTCCCCTTTCTTTTGCAATACCGCATTCGGGGACCTTGGATTCTGGACCCAGAGCCAGATCTACTGACTCACTCGTCAGGAGTTCCTCACCCCTCTCTCGAATCACTCCATCTAGCAGCTTGGCTGCTCCGCTTCCCTTTTTAGTCAGGTCTGATTCTCTTACACCGGCAGTTCAGAATATACTAGTGGCTTCTCATAAAGCTTCCACTACAAAGACCTACACTAGTAAATGGAGGCGTTTTGTCTTCTGGGCAAATTCACATCATTTGGACCCTGTCATAGCTCCGTTAAACAAGATCTTGGAGTTTTTAACAGAATTGTTCCATCAAGGAGCTTCTCCCGCCACTTTTGCAATTGGCTGCCATTTCCAACTTTCATGTGGAAGAATGTGGGGCACCTATTATGGCTCACAGACTTTGTAAGGCTTTTTTAAAAGGATCTTTCCATATTAGACCACCAGTTAGAACTCCTACATCACCTTGGAATCTGAACCTTTTAATATCTAAATTGATGTTGCCCCCTTTTGAACCAGCCTCCGTTTGCCCATTGAAGTATTTATCGTGGAAGACTCTCTTCTTGGTAGCCATTACATCCGCTAGGCGAGTGTCTGAGCTTCAGGCTCTTTCTATTAAACACCCTTATTTGATCTTTCACTCTGACAGAGTATCTCTTCGCACTAATCCATCCTTTCTCCCCAAAGTTTGCTCTACCAATAACATTAATCAGTCCATTGAATTACCCACCTTTTTCAAGAATCACTCTAATAAGTTAGAGTATATGTTACACAAATTGGATGTCCATAGACAACTCGGGTTTTATTTGGATAGAACAAAGGATCACAGGAAATCTGATCAACTTTTTGTAGCCTTTGCTGACAGCAGGAAAGGTGTAGCGGTTACTAAACGAACTCTTTCCAAATGGCTAACTGATTGTATTATATACGTTTATGATTCTGCAAATCATACCTTATCTGTCAAACCTAAAGGACATTCTACAAGATCAGTGTCTACATCCCTGGCTCATGCAGCTCGCCTACCATTAGACACGATTTGTGCAGCTGCTACTTGGGCTAAACCACATACATTCATCTCTCATTACAAAGTGGACAGGGTTTCTAGGGATAGGGCAACCTTTGGTTCCACTGTGCTCAAGAACGTTCTCCCGTGAGTTCCTCAGGAACATGGAGCTAGGGACGCTACCCATGTGTAAGAACAAACGGCGAGATTGAACACTCTCACATATAGAAGTTATGTCCTTACCATAACGTTCCATGTGGAGTGTTCATCTCACCTTTGTTCTTACATTCCCACCCTCCCACCCTCAGGAAGAACGTTCAATTTGGTGCCTGGTCTGGAGTATTCTCCTTCTGCATTTGCAGTGGTTGTATATGTTTTCTTGATTTATGTAATTTTTGGCATGAGTGTGCTCTCTCTGGCTGCTGGTTTGCTTGCAAACTAGATCTGAGGTAAAGGCAGAGGGGGATTGTGGGTATTAGATTGTCTCGAGCTTCTTCTCGATGCAGAGCTTGCAAGCGGCCGACACGGAGCCGAGGATCGGCTCCGAACCCATGTGTAAGAACAAAGGCGAGATGAACACTCCACATGGAACGTTATGGTAAGGACATAACTTCTATTTATTAAACCTACAGTCTCATCTTAAAGGGCGAGCTTGTAAGTGTGATTTAAGTGAAACTTCACCATTTAAGCCAGGAAATTTATCTGCACGTAATCTTATAATCCAACTTACTTCATGTCTCTGTTAAATTACTAAAATCACCCAATCGTGGACTTTATTCTAGACATTCAGTAGCCATGAAAGTAAATACATGTTCTTCATCAAATTCAATAACATGTTTAGCTAAAGCACTTCTATCAGGATCTCGTTTGTTTGTAGCAGTCAAATGTTCTCTGTTACATTCACGCATTGAGCAGTTAGTTTTTCCTACATAGAAAGAGGTACATTCTTTGCAGATACCTAAATAAATTACGTTTGGTAGAATAAGTAGCCATAACATTAAATTCAAAAATCCTCTGAGGATGTTTAGCCATAACATTAAATTTGAAAATCCTCTGAGAAACAGGATGTTTAAAGATATTTTCATTGTTTAGTACTTTATAAAAAATTAGTCTCCACAGGGAAAAGTACCTTTTATTTGTATTGGTGTTTCACACCTTCTTGAATCATAGCATAATAGCAGTTTTAAGTTGCTCTTATTCCTATATTGGAATCTTGGATAATCACCAACTATGTTTAATTTATCTTCAGAAGATAGAGTAAACCAATTCGTAATGATTATTTGTCTAATAATATTTGCATCATCAGAGTATTGTATGCTCACAGGTACAAAAGATTTTTATTGAAGAGAGAGTATATCATATGTATGTAATGTAGCTGAATCTGAAAAGTAATGCTTAGCTCCATCTTTCCTCAGCGATTTCACCTGGCTAACCATCTTTTAACTTCATTAGGTTTATATTTATGCCGTGTTTCAAAGTTTTTATAATTTTCTGCAAAGTTTCGTCCTCTGCACTGTTTATTATTATTGTACTTGATTATTTGTGATTGTTGTAGGAAGTTCATTTGCAGTGGCATACCTATTTCTTTACTTAAAAAAAACTTCACACGAGTCTGACTATCTTTAGCAATATGATTTGTAATTTTTACTTTCAGCAAGCAGGTGTAGAGATTTTTTCCCCAGCAAGCAGTTTTATTGAGTTACTCACTTTAACTGCTCGCTGTGTATTATGGTACACTTTTCACGCTTTGGCATTTCCTTGGTTGTGAGTGTATTGAGTGCATGGGGCCATCTTTTTGGTTCTTTTGTTTAAAAAATAGAAATGTCTTGGCAGATGCTTGTGTGTAGATCCTCTGTTGTCCCAACTGACCATCTAGATGTTGGTTTATCAGCCCTCGTGGTGGATGTCCTTCAAGGATGCAACTGCAGTCCTGACATATGGGTTGTCCTGCCTCAGGCAGCCCTTCGGTCGGCCGGATTCCAAAGACTGGGTCCGGCGTCGGCTGATGTTGCCCTTTCCCTGACGTCAGAGCGCCTGGGGTATAAAAGCGTCAGCCGACGCCATCTTCTTCAGTCTTTCTTGCCGCGCGGCGCCCGAAGCAGAAGCAGTTCACAAGTGCCGGTCGGCCAGCTCCTGTGTTTTCAGCTACTGAAGTCTTCAAAAAAGCTAAGTACCCCATTGGGGACCTTTTCTTGCCTCAGCCGATGTCAGATAAAACTGTAAAAGTTAATAATTGTTTAACTTGTGGGAAACAAATACCTCATAAGGATTTCCACTCTTACTGCTTACCCTGCCTAGGCCCAGAACACGTCTTGGCCTGTACAGCTTGTGCTTCTTTCAATAAACGCACTCTTAGGCGTCGGTCAGAGTTTGCACAGGATTATTTTGGGGAAGATTTCTGTTATATCATGCCGTCAGAGCTTCCGACAGTACATTTACCTAAAAAACAGAAGGATAAGGACCGACGCTCGCGGTCCGCGGTCTCAACCGACACCACGCTTAGGCCTACCGCGAGTGTCTCGGTCTCTTCTGAGCCAGTTTCACAACCGCTACAGACCGACGACACCGCCCCACCGGTTACTTCGGTACCGGAGGCCAGCTCGGTGCCGGTTTCTGTTCTCCCCTCTGAGACCGTAGCCCAGGATATTTCTGACACCATTTCAGTGGATAAGACTACTCCAGCACGTGGGGCTGCCATGCCCCAGTGTCTATGTCCATTAAGGCCTACACACGTGCTAAGGCTGCCAAACAGGCTAAGTCTCTCCCTCCAAGATCTGTTTCTCTGGGATCCACTTCTGGTTCTCAAATTTTAAGTTTAGCTGAGGACCTTATTTCTTTAATTAGGGGTTCTCAGCCACATCCAGATAGAGGCTCTCAGCCACCTTTTGTCAAGAGGCCTAGGGTTGAGCAGGTAGATCCCCAGTCCTCCGATGAGGCCTCAGGTGATTCTGCACATTCAGACTACCAGGAGGAGGCCTTCCCGCCTACGAGGATTCTGATGCGGAGGAATCCATTCCCTCTGCTTCTCCTCCTGAGGAGTTTTCCTTTGGGGAAACGCTTCATTCCATGAGGGAACACTTCAAATGGCAAGGCCAAGAATACTCAGATTCTAGGAAAAGGTTAAGGGAATTTTTAAAGCTACCTCAGCAAAGACCCTTAGCTATTCCTCCAGTTTTAAATGTTTTAGATGATGTGTACTTAGAATCTAGTGATGTCCTTCAAGGATGCATCTGCAGTTATCACATATGGGTTGTCTTGCCTCAGGCAGCCCTTCGGTTGGCCGGATTCCAAAGTCTGGGTCCGGCGTCGGCTGATGTTGCACTTTCCCCGACGTCAGAGCGCCTGGGGTATAAAAGCATCAGCCGACGCCATCTTCCTCAATCTTTCTTGCCGCGTGGTGCCCGAAGCAGAAGCAGTTCGCAAGTGCCGGTCGGCCAGCTCCTGTAATTCAGCTAACCGAAGACTTCAAAAACTAAGTACCCCGTTGGGGACTCTTTCTTGCCTCAGCCGATGTCAGATAAAGTTAATAATTGTTTAACTTGTGGGAAACAAATACCTCGTAAGGATTTCCACTCTTACTGCCTCCCCTGCTTAGGCCCAGACCACGACGTCTCGGCCTGTTCAGCCTGTGCTTCCTTCAACCGACGCACTCTTAGACGTCGGGCGGAGTTCGCAGAGGAGTTTTTTGGGGCTAGTTTTTCATACAAAATGCCGTCGGAGACCCCGACTTCGCATTTAACAAAGAAACGGAAAGACAAGGACCGACACACGCGGGCCGCAGTTTCGGCTGAAACCACGGCTAGGCCTACCGCGAGTGTCTCGGTCTCGGCTGAAAGAGTCCTTGGTACTTCCGAACCCCGAAACCGCTCAACTGACAACCTCGGCCCCAGAGGCCCCTGCCGAGTCGGTTATTGAATTTCCTTCAGAAACTGGTGTCTTGGAAATTTCCGACACCATTCCTCTAGACAAAACTACACCAGCACGTGGTGCAGCCAGGCCTCCTGCATCCATGTCCATAAAGGCATTCACCAGGGCTAAAGCTGCCAAACACTCAAAAGCTATGCCTCCCAGGGTTATTCCTCAGGGACCCACTTCTAGTTCACAGATCCTAACTTTGGCAGAGGACCTTATTTCCTTAATCAGGGGCTCTCAACCCCATCCGGACAGGGGCTCTCAACCCCCTCTAGACAAAAGGCCCAGGGTTGAGCCCTCTGATCCCCACTCCTCAGAGGAGGCCTCTGATGGCTCTGCTCACTCGGATTACCAGGAGGAGGCTTTTTCGGCCTATGAGGATTCTGATGCAGAGGAATCTATCCCCTCGGCCTCCCCTCCTGAAGAACTATCCTTCGGGGAGACCCTTCACTCCATGAGAGAGCATTTCAAATGGCAGGGCCAGGAATTCTCTGATTCCAGGAAAAGATTAAGAACCTTTCTACATTTACCTCAGCATAGACCTTTGGCTATTCCTCCTGTTTTGAATGTCATTGATAGTATAACCACTACTAAAAACCCACTCCTCTCTGAAAAGGAGTCCAGGGCTTTAGAGAGAGATGGGGTAAAAAAGTGTATATTCTGCTACTCTCTCTGAGGGCATTAAATTGTCAATTTCATATGATACAGTACCAAGAGTATTTGTTAGATGAATTGCATAAGAAACTGTCTTCATCTGAACCCCTTGATCGCAAATCCCTTCAGGATCTGGTACATAACTCCCAGCAGGTTAGTAACCATTTCTTGCAGTGTGGTTATGATGCATTGGAAGCTTCATGTAGGTCAGCTATGACAGGTGCAGTCATACGTAGGCATGCTTGGCTGAAGGAACAATCTCTGTCAGACCATGTTAAAGCTAAGCTTCTGGATGCTCCACTGGAAAAGCAAAAGTTATTTGGTTCCACTGCTCAAGAGGTCTTAAAGAAATTTGAGGAAAAGGCAAAATCTGTACAAACAGTCAAAGATTTTCTACAAGTCCAACCACCAAGATTCAGCAGAAATTGGCCTACCAAGAATTGGTCCTTTCTGGACACAGAAAGATTTCAGAGGGGCAGGAACAGGCGTGCCAGGGGTAGAGGGCAAGCTAGAGGCTCCTACAGAGGCCGTCAATGGCAGCCTCCCAACCAGAGAGGTAGTGCAGGACCTACAACTGCTGCACAAGGACAGACTCAATGACTTTGCTTTGACTCCGCCAACCAGGGCTCAATTAGAAGCACCTTTGGGCGGAAAGCTTTCTTTATTCTCAAAAAATTGACACAGCATTACAAGGGACAAATGGACACTGCAAATAATAGACAAAGGATACAGGTTCCATTTTCACACATTGCCAAAAAGAAAAGGCATGCCAGACCTGCCACCAAATCAAAGGGCAGAGGCTTTGAAACAAATCTCCCACTTAATACAAATGAAAGCTATAGAAAAGGTTCCTCTTTCAGAACAAGGCCAAGGATTTTATTCCAGACTATTCCTGGTTCCAAGAAAAGAAAATCAATGGAGGCCTATTCTCGACTTGTCCGCACTGAATACTTATCTCATTGTGCCAAAATTCAAAATGCTGACTCTACAGCAACTCCTTCCCATGCTGTTGAAGGGGTCTTGGCTGGTGACTCTAGACCTCAAGGAGGCATACCTGCATGTCCCTATCAGACAAAGTTGCAGAAGACACCTCAGATTTCTTGCAGGGTCAGAGCATTTATCAATTCTCAGCATTGCCCTTTGGCTTATCTACTGCGCCCAGAGTATTCACGAAATGCCTGGCATCAGTAATTGCACACTGCAGACTTCAGGGGATTCAAATATACCCATATCTGGACGACTGCCTTATACAAGTGGACAGCCAACAAACTTTGGTAAAGGACTTGAATTATGCCATCCACCTACTGCAGGCCTTGGGATATACAGTCAACATTCACAAATCAAGACTTGTTCCATTACAAAGAATAACTTTTCTGGGTGCGGAGCTAGACACAACCACCCAAATGGCCTTTCTCACAGAAGAAAAACAAAGACAACTACCGGATTACTTCAAGAATCTGACAAGACAAACTCAGCTGACTGCAAGGAAAATCCTGCAGGCCCTGGGTTATATGGCATCATGCATTCTTCTGATTCCACAAGCAAGGCTCCATATGAGAAAATTACAATGGTACATAAGGAGTTTATGGACTCAGCACAGTCACAGCTTAGAAGCTTTGATCCCACTCATTCCATGCCTCCAAAAGGAATTTCTGTGGTGGGCTCAAGCCAGCCAGTCGAACAGGGGGCTGCCCTTCAGCAAACCAAGAGCCAGCCAAACCATTACAACGGATGCTTCAGACCACGGTTGGGGAGCACACATGGAGGGCAGATGTATTCAAGGACTATGGTCGCAAAAGGAGCTACGCATGCACATAAACCAAAAGGAAATGCTGGCAGTGATACATGCAATCGAGGCCTTCAGACTCTTTCTGCATCAAGGCCACCTACTAATAAGGACAGACAACACCACAGTTATGTGGTACATAAGCAAGGAGGCACCCATTCTTACCCTCTTTGCAGACTGGCAATGAATCTATGGGAACTTTCCTTGAAACTCAGTATACAGCTGCAGTCCCAGTTTGTGCCAGGGAAAGACAATATACTGGCGGACAGCTTAAGCAGAAATATCATGGATGCACACGAATGGAGGCTGCACCCAGACATCTTTCTACAGATAACGCAAACATGGGGGAGGCCAGACATGGATCTGTTTGCCTCCCCCCACAATCATCAACTGAAGAAATTCTGCTCAAGGACATACCACCCACAAGCATGGAAAGTGGACGCCCTCTCTTTCAGCTGGAGAACTCTAACAGTGTATGCATTTCCACCTCTCCCATTAATGACCAAGGTTTTACTGAAGATCAGAACAGAGCAGCCAAAAGTGATTCTGATAGCTCCGGACTGGCCAAGACAGCACTGGTACCCACTGTTAAAGAGCATGTCACGTACGAAACCATGGCCTCTTCCTCTATGGCCACTTCTACTGACACAGCACAATTACAAAACTCTGCATTCCAACCTGAAAACCTTGCAACTAACAGCCTGGAAAATACCTTGACTCCTCCTCAGGATACGCTATCCCAGAGAGTGAAAGATATTATTATGGAAGCTCGCCGGCCTTCCACAAGGAAGGCATATTCAGCAAAATGGAAAAGATTTCACATTTGGAACACCACAAAGGGTCTAGATGCGACAGTGATGAACATGGCACATATCCTGGAATATTTGGCAGAAATGTTCAACAATGGTCTCTCTTACTCTTCCATTAAAATTCATGCTTCAGCAATTTCAGCAGAGTACAACACTGATCCACCTGTCTTCTCTCATCCTCTCTTAAGACAGTTTCTAAGAGGAATCAAAAACGTCAATCCTCCAAGGAAACCACCTCTGCCTGCTTGGGACCTTAACTTCGTGTTGGAAAAACTAACACTGCCTCCCTTTGAACCAGCAGCATCTGCAGATCTACAGTTCCTGTCTTGGAAGACTGCCTTCCTTCTGGCCATAACCTCAGCAAGAAGAGTATCTGAGTTACAGGCCCTAATGGCAGTGCAGCCATTTCTTATTTTTCATCAGGACAGAGTTTCATTGAGAACCAATCCCACATTTATGCCAAAGGTGGTTTCCAGGGTTTCATTAAACCAAGCTATTCACTTGCCTACCTTCTTTCCAAATCCACAAAACAAAGGAGAGAAACTTCTGCACACCCTGGACATACACAGACAGTTGCGCTACTACTTGGACAGAACTAAAAGTTACAGAAAAACTGACCAGCTGTTGGTAGCATATGCTGCTGGTACACAAGGAAAAGCAATTTCCAAACAGACAATTTCAAAATGGATAGGGAATTGCATTCGTTTTTGGTAAAGCTGTGCCAGCTAACATTAGACCTCATTCCACGAGAGCCACAGCCACCTCCACAGCTTTCTTAAGAGGGGTGGCTACCAAGGACATTTTAAAAGCTGCTACATGGAGCTCCGTGCATACATTTGCCAAGCATTACAATTTACCTTTATATTCCAGATCCAGAGCAGGCTTTGCTACGGCAGTCCTGCAGGGTATTTTAGCTACACCATCCTTTACATAGGTCCTCCACCCCCAGATTGGCTATGGTATTCTACCCATTTGTGATGACTGCAGATGCATCCTTGAAGGACATAGTACAGTTTTGTACCTACCATAAATGTAGATGTCCGATAGGTATGCATCTGCAGTCAGGTTTACCCTCCCTCCTTCCCCTCTGTGGTATTTCTTGGGTACTTACCCCTCTTATAGCTAGCTGGGGGGATCTATTATGGTGTATTTGTTTTTATATTACTGAGCATGTTTGTATTTTTAAATGCATCTCTCCAAATTTAGCCTTCCTTAGTGGGCACCTGGCATCTGGGGCAAGAAAAACTGAGAAAGATGGCGTCTGCTGATGCTTTTATACCCCAGGCGCTCTGACATCGGGGAAAGTGCGACATCAGCCGATGCCGGACCCAGACTTTGGAATCCGGCCGACCGAAGGGCTGCCTGAGGCAGGACAACCCCTATGTGATGACTGCAGATGCATACCTATCGGACATCTACATTTATGGTAGGTACAAAACTGTACTTTTCCCCTGACTCCCTCCCCCCTGCCCCTGTCAAGCCAGACAGGTACTACAGGGTCCCAGACACACATCAATTTCTGTACAAGGGCCATACTGCTGACCCTGAAACTATTTCTCAGGGGCCTAAAGGGGTTTCCTCCACTACTGCTAAGAATCCACTTCCTTTGGAAAGAGATTCTAGGGCTTTAGAAAGGTGGGGCAAGAAAGTATATACATCTTCCACCCTTTTTATGCGAGCATTAAATTGTCAATTTCATATGATTCAGTATCAGGAATACATGTTGGATGACTTGCAAAAGAAATTGGCTTCCCCTGAACCATTAGATAGAAAGGGGTTACAGGAATTGGTTCATAATACTCAGCAGGTTAGCAACCATTTCCTTCAATGTGGATATGATGCATTGGAAGCTTCATGTAGAGCAGCAATGACAGGTGCGGTCATACGCAGACATGCTTGGTTAAAGGAACAAACATTGCCAGACCATGTGAAAATTAAGCTTTTGGACGCACCACTAGAGAAACATAAGCTATTTGGTGCTACTGCACAAGAGTTTTTAAAGAAAATAGAGGAAAAGGCAAAATCAGTGCAAACAGTCAAAGATTTCCTCCAGGTACAGCCTCCAAGATTCAGCAGGAATTGGCCTTCTAAGCATTGGGCCTTTCCAGACACAGACAAATTTCAAAGAGGCAAAAACAGACGTGGCAGAGGTAGAGGGCAAACTCGAGGCTCCTACAGAGGACGCCAATGGCAGCCTCCGAACCAGAGAGGTGGGGCAGGACCTTCCACTGCTCCGCAGGGACAATCTCAATGACTTGACTTTGACTCCGCCATCCAGGGCTCATTTAGAAGCACCTTTGGGCGGAAAATTTTCTTTATTCTCACAAAATTGGCACAATATTACAAAGGACAAATGGATACTGGACATAATAGACAAAGGATACAGACTCCATTTTCATACACTACCAACAAGCCATGGCGGGCCAAACCTGCCACCAAATCAAAGGGCAGAGGCACTCAAACAAATAACAAACCTACTTCAAATAAGAGCAATAGAGAAGGTTCCTTCTGCAGAACAAGGTCAAGGATTTTATTCAAGACTGTTCCTTGTTCCAAGAAAAGAAAGCCAATGGAGACCCATTCTGGACTTGTCCGCACTGAATACTTACCTTATTGTGCCAAAATTCAAAATGCTGACTTTACAGCAACTCCTTCCCATGCTGGGCAAGGGGTCTTGCCTGGTAACTCTGGACCTCAAGGATGCATACCTGCATGTCCCAATCAGACAAAGTTGTAGAAGATACCTCAGATTTCTTGCAGGCTCAGAGCATTATCAATTCTCAGCATTGCCCTTTGGCTTATCTACTGCGCCCAGAGTGTTCACGAAATGCCTGGCATCAGTAATTGCACATTGCAGACTCCAGGGGATACAAATATGCACTTACCTGGACGACTGCCTTATACAAGCGGACAGCCAACAAGCCTTGTTAAAAAACTTGGACTACGTCATTCACCTACTGCAGGCCTTGGGATACACAGTCAATATTCAGAAATCAAGTCTCATACCATCCCAACAAATACCTTTCCTGGGTGCCACACTGGACACAAACACCCAGATGGCGTTTCTGACAAAAGAAAAACAAAAACAATTACCAGAATACTTCAGAAAATTGGCAACACACACCCAGATGACTGCAAGGAAAATCCTGCAGGCCCTGGGTTTCATGGCATCTTGCATTCTTCTGATCCCACACGCAAGGCTGCATATGAGGAAACTACAATGGTATCTAAAAAGTTTATGGTCTCAACACAGCCACAGCCTGGAAGCATTGATCCCACTCATTCCATACCTTCAAAAGGAATTTCTGTGGTGGGCTCAAGCAAGCCAGATAAACAAAGGTCTGCCTTTCAGCAAGCCTCATACAAGTCAAACCAAAAAGAAATGCTGGCAGTGATACATGCAATCAAGGCCTTCGAAAAGTTCATGCATCAGGGCCATCTACTAATAAAGACAGAGACAATACCACAGTTATGTGGTACATAAACAAGCAAGGAGGTACCCATTCCTACCCTCTTTGCAGACTGGCAATGAATCTCTGGGACATCTCCCTACAATTGAAAATAGAGCTACAATCCCAGTTTGTACCAGGGAAAGACAGTGTTCTTTCGGACAGCCTAAGCAGAAACATCATGGATCCACACAAATGGATGTTGCATCCAGACATTTTCTTACAAATAACTCAAGCATGGGGAAGGCCGGACATAGATCTTTTTGCCTCCCATCTCAATCACCATCTTAAAAAGTTTTGCACAAGGACATACCATCCTCAAGCATGGAAGGTGGACGCTCTCTCCTTCAGTTGGAACTCTCTAACACTATATGCCTTCCCACCTCTTCCTTTGATGACCAAGGTGTTACTAAAGATCAAGACAGAGCAACCGAAAGTCATACTGATAGCTCCAGACTGGCCAAGACAACACTGGTACCCACTGCTGCGGAGCTTGACACACACCAATCCGTGGCTCCTTCCTCAAAGGCCACTTCTTCTGACACAGCACAATTACAGGACACTACACCCCAGCTTGAAAACATTGAAGCTGACAGCTTGGAAGATTCCATGACTATTCCTCAGGATACACTTTCCAAAAGGGTAAAAGATATCATCCTGGAGGCGCGCAGACCTTCCACTAGAAAAACATACTCAGCAAAATGGAAGAGATTTCTTATCTGGAACAGCAAAAAGGGTCAAGACCCATCAGTGATGAGCATTCCACAGATCCTAGAATATTTGGCTGAAATGCTCCACAATGGCCTTTAATATTCTTCCATAAAAATACATGCTTCAGCAATAGCTGCCAAATATAACACTGATCCGCCTGTATTTTCTCACCCATTGCTAAGACAGTTTCTAAGAGGTGTAAAGAACATCAACCCTCCAAGGAAACCACCAGTGCCTGCATGGGACCTCAACTTCATGCTGGAAAAATTAACTCTTCCTCCCTTTGAACCAGCAGCATCTTCAGAGTTGCAATTTCTCTCTTGGAAGACAGCTTTCCTTCTTGCAGTAACCTCAGCAAGAAGAGTCTCTGAGCTACAGGCCCTTATGGCAATACAACCATTTCTCATTTTTCATCAGGACAGAGTTTCTTTGAGAACCAATCCGTCAGTCATGCCAAAGGTGGTATCCAGGGTGTCCCTGAATCAAGCTATTCACCTGCCTACCTTCTTTCCCAATCCTCAAAATAGAGAGAGACTTCTTCACACCTTGGACATGCACAGACAGTTGCGCTACTTCTTGGACAGAACAAAGTCTTTCAGAAAATCTGACCAGCTTTTTGTAGCTTGCACTGCTGGATTGCAGGGAAAAGCAATTTCCAAACAGACAATTTCTAAATGGATTGGAAATTGCATTCGATTCTGCTACTCTTTTCATGGAAAAACTGTGACAGCTGACATCAGGCCACATTCCACCAGAGCTACAGCCACCTCCACAGCCTTTTTAAGAGGAGTGGCAACAAAGGACATTTTAGAAGCTGCTACATGCAGCTCCGTGCATACATTTTCCAAAATTACAACCTGCCTTTATATTCCAGATCCAGAGCAGGGTTTGCTTCTGCAGTCCTGCAGGGCATTTTAGCTACACCATCTTTGTCTTAGTGCCTACCACCCCCAGGTTGGCTATGGTATTCAACCCATATGTCAGGACTGCAGTTGCATCCTTGAAGGGACATAGTACAGTTTTGTACCTACCATAAATGTAGATGTCCGATTGGTATGCAACTGCAGTCAGGTTTTCCCTCCCACCTACCCCTCTGTGGTATTCTTTTGGGTTTCTACCCCTCATTTTAGCTACCTGGGGTAATCTTTTATGGTGTATTTGTTTTTATGTTGTACTTGTCTGGAATTTTTTCTCTATTTTCAAAATGTAGCCTTCCTTAGAGGGCACCTGGCATCTGGGGCAAGAAACACTGAAGAAGATGGTGTCGGCTGACGCTTTTATACCCCAGGCGCTCTGACGTCGGGGAAAGGGCGACATCAGCTGACACCGGACCCAGACTTTGGAATCCGGCCGACCGAAGGGCTGCCTGAGGCAGGACAACCCATATGTCAGGACTGCCGTTGCATACCTATCGGACATCTACATTTATGGTAGGTACAAAACTGTACTGTCCGGTCTGGCAACTTCTGTCTCACAGTTGCTTCTCCATCTTTCAAGCTCTCCCATTTCCTATTCTGCTATGTGGTTTCACTCTTGCCTCAGATTTTATTTGTCAGTCTTGGCACCAGGTGTGATCCACCTACACTTCTTATCTTAATAAGAGATAACCAAGTTTTTGACAATCCTATACCTTTGTATGCTTTCTGTACTCTTTCCTGTCTTTACAAACCACTGCGTGGTTGTTGCTGTTCTCATTAAAGATCTGCATCCAAAAAAAGTGTTTTTGTCTGTAATATTTAAAGGAATATATATATGGATCAATGTGGTTTTGTGGAGGGGAGGCAACATTTAACATTAATAGAACAATGACAATCCAGAGAGAAGCATGGTGCAAAAAGATACCACTGTTGTTGGTGGGTCTTGATGCAGAGAAAGCATTTTACAGAGTAAGCTGGGATTTTATGAGTAGGGCAATGGAAACATTTGCATTCCTTGATAAAAGGTTAATTAGAAGGACGTGAGGGAATGAAGGTAAAAATTAAAGTGGGAGTGTTCCTCTCTGACAAGTTGCGTCTGAACAGAAGAACCGGGCAGCGGTTTCCTCTTTCCCTTTAATTACTTTATGTTTAGAGCTATTGGCAAATAAAATAAGAGACTCAAATTCAAGGGTATAATTGGAGTGGTAATCAATAAAAGCTGGCTTCATTTGCAGATGATACTATTTTGCACCTGATAAAACCAGAAAAGGATATTTCATTGCTGTGGAACATTTTGAGACAGTTTTAAGCCTTCTCGGGATATAAAATTAGTGACACAATAAAATGAAGTATTTAGGAGTATGGATTAAAAAGGATTCTGTTATGTCAGCTAAGGATATGTGGGAAGACACTAAAAAGAGAATACAAAAAAGAAACGAGAAACTGAACGCTCTTGTTTTTGGACATGGATAATAAGATACAAGCAGTGAATATGTTTTAGTCCCTTTAGTTTTATTTACAGGTCAGGCAAATTTTTATCAAGCAGAAGAGAAGTTGTTAAAAAATTAATAAAGAGTTAAAGGAATTTTATCTGGGAGAGGAAGAGGGCAAAGATCTAGTGGGACAAGTTGATCCTTCCAACAGAACCGGGTGGTTTAGGACTAACTGATTTGAAGGAGTGTTTTAGAGCTACACAGTTAAGATTCATATGCATTGGACAAGCAGAAAGCTATAATTTAAATTGGAAAAGGATTATTATGAAATGGGGAAATTCAAGAAACAAGGAAGAAATGGGATTTTGGATACAGATCCTTAAGGAGAATGACAGCCATACAGAATATGTATTGCATACATAACATAGCAGAAAGTTTTTTAAGAACTAAGCCAACACAAGACTGGAGAAAGGAGATTTTGCCATTAGGGATGACTGCAATTAAGTGTACAGAGAATAGGTAAGAGGGAGCCGGAATTTATTGGAGAAAACTGGCAAAGGAGCCAAGGTATTGGGAGCAAATAACTAGAGAGTGAAAGATAACAGAATGGGAAGAGGCCAAGAAGACATTTGGACTGCAGACTAGACTGCTTTCCTTATCAAGGATTGATATCTTGAGTATAGCCATATATAAAGCGGTAGGGGAATCCTAATCCGTAGTTTTTAGCTGAATCTAGAGCAGAAGCTACTGTTAAAAAGTGGGTACTTAGTGAGGCATGTAAAATATTGCATGATAACTATAGGAGTCAATCAGAGGAGGTTAGAAAAGATTGGGACGAGAGAGATGAGGAGTTCACAAGAAACAATGGGAGGATGTGCATGACTCCCAAGTGTGCAACAAAATATAGAAACTGTAGGATTTTTGCTTGGAAGTGTTTTCATATATATTTGTATATCCCAAGCAGACTCCAAAGAATTTTTCCTGCAGTAGATGGCAAATGGTAGAGGTGTCATGGGGAAAAAAAGAGGTAATTGGGAGCATATGTTTTGGGAGGGTAATGACTTTGTAGACTTCAAAAATTCCCTGCAGAGTAGTCTGTGTCAGAAATATTGGGTGAGCAAATGGGTGTAACCAAGAGCTGGGCTACACAATCTGAATTGCCTAGACATATTAAGGCCTTGCTGGGTTTAATTCTGATGGCTGCCAAAAAAACAATTTCCAGAAAATGGAACTAAAAGTCTAAACCAACAGTATTTGAAGTATTGAATATTGTAATAGAGATAAAAGAACTGGAAGTGGCATCTTTAGGAAAGGGTAGGAGAAAATTACATAGAAAAAATGGAAATTATGGAAACAATATATGTAGAAAAATGTTTTGGAGGAGGAATGACTTTTAAGGGAAGGCAAGAAATGAGGAATTTGTATAATGTTGGATTAATGATAGTTATACAAAATACACTCTGATGTATAGTGTATGTAATTATGTTTCCATGTGTTTTGAATGGTAATTTAGTAAAGGTGTTAAAAAAAACTATAGTCCATGTGTCTTTAGGGTCTGAGAGGGTATTCCTAATGTAATTAAAGATGGATTTGTAATAATCCTTGGCTTCAGAAGGCAGTTTTAGTTTTCTGTGATCATTCTGATGGTAGGTTTTATTTATTTATTTTTTTTGCTAGTCCCTGGTAGCTTCTTTAATGTGGGCAGATTTAGATTTGTTACACTTACTTTTGTCTTTTAGTTTGCTGCTGCCTTGCCCTTTATTTCACAACTACATTTGTTGCACTTTGTATTTTACACCAACTGCTGCTTTTACTTAATTAAAGAAAAGATCTGTTTCTACTGTTTTATTCTGTTGCTGTTATTATTTCAAGAAAGTTGTGCTGCTTTTTGCACTGTTTATTTAATTTGAAAAAAACATTATCCTGCCTTTTTTCTGTTCCATTGCACATTTGCTGGCAGTAGTATAAATTGGATTCAGACTGGCTAAATTCAGTTCTGTCTGTACCTCTCTGGACTATATGAAGAGAGATATGATAGAGATCTCTGAATGTGTTTCCCAGGCAGGTATGTCCCTAGCTTTTTAACAGCATTTTACCCGCACCTAAGATGATACCACAGTATAAACAGAAAATGGTTGACTTCAATAAATGGCTTAGTTTCTGGTGTCGTTCTAAAGGGATCCAGTTCCTGTCAGCCAGGGACAACATGGTGGATAGACCATGCTGCTTTCCAGAGATGGTCTTCACCTGTCATGTGTAGGCTTTCACTTGCTGGCTAAGGCACTTGCCTCCCCCGCAGTGCCTTTTTAAGGCAAGGTCACAACAACAAAGTTCTCAATGTGAAAATATCAAACACAACGAGTCATTTAAATCAGAAACTGCACTCTCTGGAAGCACTCCTCTCCCTGGAAAATGTTAACATCTGTGCAGTCGCAGAAACCTGGCTCAAGGCTGCAGAAAGTATCCTGCCCTTGCAAGGCTACAGTGCTTTCCACACTTTTAGACCACAAATTGAAGGTGTGAGAACCAGAGAAGGTGGAGTATCTGTCTTCATTAAAGGTAATTTCACCTCTAGACTGGTTAGAGAAGAAAACTCTATGGCGCTACTCTGTCAAAATTACCATGGGTAAGACCCCCCCTTCAGGTCATCATCATTTACAGGTCTCCTTTCATGAACCAAGATGCCCACACAACTTAATTAGACCTACTTGGGACAACTAAAGTACAACCTAACACCCTAGTCATGGGTGACTTCAACTATCCTTCTGTTAAATGGGAAATTTATACGAGCCCAAACTCACTCACACAAAAATTCCTGGACTTTAACTCAAATGTCTTGTAACAAATAGTGCACCACCCCACAAAGAGGCTCCTGTATTCTAGACCTGGTCCTCCCCGATATGAATGACAAATGCAAAGCCTCAAGTGTAGGGCCTGCACTGGATAAATCCTACCATAAATCAGTCATTTTTGAGGTAGCAATAGCACCAGAACTCCACGAAGGAGAAGTCCGGTTAAAAATGTCACCAAAGCTAACTAGACCCTCCTAAGGGAAGGTATAATTGACTTCCAAACTCTAGTTTCCACAGATGGCATTGACAGCTGTACTAAGGTATACACTGATGCCCTGTATAAACATCTGTACAGGTGTGTAGACACAGCTGTGCCGGATAGGACTAAAGCAAGATCCTCAAGAAAAAAACAAACCATCCTGGTGGACGTCTAGCATTAATAGATTATACAAGTGGAAGAAGCTGCTGTCTAAAAACACAAAAGTGAGATTCTAGAACTGGAAGAGTGCCGCCCTCAGCCTGAACAAGCAAGTAAGACAGTTTGTAAAATCTTCAAAGATCAACTGTGAGAATAATTTAGCAACCATAGCCAAGGATAACCATAAGGCTTTTTTCATCTGTATCCGCAACCTAAAAGGTAGGACTCGGATGTGTGCTGAACTAGTTGTGGATGGCATCACACACACTGACCCTGCGGAAATTGCAGACCTGCTAGCAGACAGGTTTGGTGAAGATTTCACACCCCTATCCTCCCAAGCATACTACAAACCATGTCTTCATCATTTCTTCCTCCCTGCATCTCCAAAGAGCAAGTCACCAATGCTCTCTCCAAGGCTAAGAACACAGCCTCCATGGGACCAGATTGCATTCTGGACCATGTTCTTAATGCTCTAAAACCAGAGCTAACTACTTCATTAGGCACTCTATTCAACCACAGCCATAGTACTCGCTTTGTCCCCACTGAATGGAAAACAGGGACTGTTATCCCCCTCCACAAGGGCAGCTTGACAACAGACCCGAGTAACTATAGACCAGTAAGTTTAACCAGCCTCCTCTGTAAGGCAATGAAACAAATCTTCATGAACCTCATAAATAAGCCATGGTCTTAAAGTAAATGCTATCTACCATGTCATACGCACCCTCTGGCCCACTCTCGTGCTCCTTTTCACGTATATCCCTTCAAGAAGAATCGTGACTCCTCCTTATAGTGCCTCACCTGTGAACACCCACACCAGCAGTCAGCAGTTATACACATTCCAACTTTAAACCCAACCACATCTCACAAAACTAACTCTAACATCCACTCCCACCCACCCCCCTTGTACCTACATTTGTCTCAATCAGTGTTATTACTGAAAACCAGTACATTCTAAGTACTACTTTACTTTAACTTAAACTATGTAATTTTGTTAAAACTTGCAACTATCAATGAATATTGTACTTTGTAACTTTAAAACTATGGAATCTTGTTAAATCATGTGTTTTCCTATGAATACTTGCTTGCTATGTAGAAATCTGATACTTGTTTGTTCTTAATCTGTGGAGCTTTTCTCCCCGGGCCTCTGCTGAAAATGGACATGTTTCCAGTCTGACTCTCCCGGTCAACAAATGTAAAATAAAAATAAATATAGGTGACCTCCAAACCTTGGATCCATCCCAGTTTGGTTTTGTCAAGGGTAGGTCATGCCTGTGAAACCTGGTGGACTTCTTTGAGAATGTGACCAGAGCTATAGACTAGGGCAAAGCCATGTACTCAACCTTTCTTGACTTGGCCAAAGCCTTCAACAGTGTCCCACATTCGGGCATCATTGACAAACTGACCAAGTTGAATGTCAACCCCTGTGTTGTCAGGTGGGTTGCAAACTGGCTCACAGATCACCAACACTCAGTCAAAGTGGAAGACTTTACCACTACCAGCAGACCTGTCACCAGTGTGGTCCCACAAGGGTTAATTCTGGGTCCCCTGTTGTTTGGCACATACTTCTCAGAAGTTCAGGCCAAAACACAGGGGCTGTGGCTAACTAAGTTTGTGGGTGACTGCAAATTAGGTGCTGTCATTGAATCCCCTGGCAGTGCCAAAGCCATGGTCTTAAAGTAAATGCTAAAAACCTTTTTATTCAGTAAAAACAATGTCCCTGCTGATTATAAAATTAACAATAATACCCTAGTAGTAAGAGACCTGGGAACACAAGTTGACTATGACCTCAATTTTGACCATCATATGTTTACTGTGGTGAGGAAGGCATTCTACATTGCTCACCTGATTAGCAAAGGCATTGTCTCGAGAGCAAAAGAGATTATAACTCCTCTGCACCTGTCCATCATCAGTCCTATTATTGAATATAATGCTCCCTTTGCTAGGTACCGTACCAGACACCTGTAGCAACGTGAGAGACCTCGGAGATTTCTAACTAAGAAAATTCATTGTCTAGAGCATGTCTTATATGGACAGACTGAAGTCGCTGTCACTGCAATCAGTAGCATATAGATTACTTAGAGGTGACTTATGTCTGGTTTACAGGGCTGTCTCTGACCCAAATCTAATGGAAATGCTGCACATCCGTAAGTCAAATGGGGATTAGTCATCCGTTCCAGGGGCCGCAGTCTAGCCTGCAACATCAACAGGACCTGCTGGAGAGACGTGTACACCTCTGAGGTTGCCACTTCTCTGGAATAGGCTTCCAGTACATATCAAGCAGAGTACCTCCGTGACCTTGTTTAAGTGCAACCTGGATGTGAAATCATAAATTTCTGCTGGGGATTTCCCCATCATCTTTCCTAGACATGGGTAGGCCGTGCTAGAAAAACCTTGGGCATAGATGGTATCCCTCATCTCGTATTATATTGGGATGTAAACGGCTAGTCTTGTAAAGACTCTTGGTTCAGTAGCCTAGTAACATCCTATGAACCTAAAGAGTTTGTTGGTGGACCACATTTGTTCTTATACTTCCTACTGTGTATGATTCTAGCAGGGGAATGTGTATGTTGTACACATTAGGTGGCTAGAAATCTGTTGATTTATTGGGTCTATGTTATATGAACAAAGTTTTATAACTTCGAATACCATATGATCGACACCATATGGTCGAAGTTATAAAACTTCGAACAGTAAAAAAAAAAAGTAACCTAACTGGTTAAAGCAGGGGGGCAAGCCTCCCTGCACCTCCCCCACACCCCCTGCTCTTTAAATATGCCAACTCTGAAATCGCACTACAGTGCAGTAAAGGGAAATCTTCCCTTTACCACATTATAGTGCTGTCTTGGAGTTGGAATATTTAAAGAGCGGGGGGGATGCATGGGGGCTTGCCCCCCTGAGTACAACCCTTAGTTTAGAGTTTGTTCTTTTATTTTGTTTTATATATATACAGAGTTTCATAACTTTGACCATATGGTGTCAGTCATATATGGTATTTGAAGTTATAAAACTTTGAGTATATAATATAGACCCGATTTATTAATAACTGAAGCGGAATGGGAGCTACTGATATCACAACTAAATTGAGTGCTCGTTGTTGAGTTTGAGTAAGTCTGCATGAAGTCCTTAATTTTAGATTTAGTCATTTGAGTCTTTGAAGGAGAAGGTCACTAATTTATGGTCAGATTTAACTGGTGATGCAGATACTGTAGGGGTGGCATATGCAGGGGTTGTGACCTGTTTTAGGCATTTGCATGATTTTGGGCTCACTGTTAACATAGTTAATGTGCATGCTTGAGCTATTTTTGCCCATATTGACTTTGTGTTGGACAGGATATCAACCCATCTCCAGCTGGGCAAGCATTTGATTAAAGGAGTACTGTACATCTACTTCAAGATTGCTGAGCTTTCTCTTCCCCCATTTAAACTTTCTGGTTTGACTGTGTATACGTTTGTATTTTGGAATGGTTCTGGAGGCTAACTGTTCTATACCAAACAACTGTTGCCTTCCTTGGCTTGAAGGAACAGAGTGGTTGCATTCCCTAGGCAAACCTTTTCAGAGTGGATTGCCAACTGTTTTATATTTTGCATGCAGATGGTTTACCACCCATGGAAACTGCTACAGTCAGGGGTCCTTCCAGTAGAGAGTCCTCTGTTTCCATTGTTTACTTCAGAAATGTCTGCAGTGTAGGTGCATGTGCTGTGGCCACTTGTTTCTCAGTTCAAACCTTCAACAGCAATCTCTTTCTTGACCATAACGTTAATGGTTTGGCTTCCTGTGGCGTTTTACTTTACGACTCTTCATCTTTAACTTGTTTTCCTCTGTTCTTATGGATTTAATATATGGGATTCTAGTCGGTTGTTCTACCAGAGAGAGTCCTCAGTGATCGATATGACCAATATGTGTACTGATCAATGAACGAGGGGATCCTGGTGAAGTAGGTCCCTAATACCCTCCCCCATTTCCCTGTGCTTGAATCTTTCTTTACCTACATGAGGTATTACTCATTGGTTGGGGTAGACTGGCAAGTTCAGTGGCTAGTTATACTTGTGTAGTTATCAGAAGGGGTGCTTTCCCACAAACTTCCATCCCTAACTGTCGCACAAAAGCCTTTGAATACATCTTCACCAACAGTAGTGTTTTTTTTTCCCTCAGTCAAGCATGCACTACCTTAAAATTAACTTGTGTGGTAAAGTACTTATTTGCTATCTAAATGTTAGGGTAAGTTTTTTATTTTACTAAGTACTGCATGCATTCCTTGTACTGCTGCTTCTACTGCCAGTTCATCTAGGTCGTGTAACTGTGAACAGTTGGAAAGCCAATTAAAATTGGGGCTAAGTTCACAGATTAATAAAATGTGACCTTTTGCAGTTGTGTTGTGATTATATATACCTTTCAGTTGTGTTTGGTTTAATGTAGCTTTGTAATCCAGACTTCTGAACATTCTTATTTTGCAGACTTTAATTTGTGACATTCATGCGATAACAAGCGACAGCCACAAATGGACCCAGGTAAATTCATATGACTTTTGCTTTAACATTCTGCAGTTAGTTTTAGAATTTGACAGCAGATGACTAGCCCACTTATCCTTTTTGATTAGCTGCATATCTTACTTAATCAGCAACTTATTCAAAGAACTTCCCATAATAATTAGCTGTCTTCATCTATTGAATTATCGATTTCCATTGCTGCTTTGATCGTGAAACTTTTCAGTCATGCACCACCCTTTCTGTGCAAAAGTACTTCCTAACACCTCTCCTGAGCCGTCCACATTTCCAGTTTCAAGTGGTAACTTTTTTGGTGTACTCCTAGATTATTTTTTGAGTTGCTTAAATGTTTGTCATGTCTTTCTATCCTTCTGTATGTGGGTTTCTCGTAAAGACTACATGTCGTTGCCTTCCAGGACTACCTTTATTCTGTCTTTGTTCTTGTGCAGTTAGGTCTACAGCACCAGGATTTTTGAGTTTCAGATAATAAAAGAGAGAAACAACCCTTTATCTTGTAATCACAGTACACTTCTGGCCTTCCTTACTACTCTGTTGCATTGATTCTCTGTCTTGGGATTTTAATGTTTTACTCTCTCTCTCCCCCCTCCTTTTGTAGTTTGTGTGACTTCCTCACCTGTTGTGTACTTGGTTACAGAAACATTTTTGTTTGCATTTTGTGTAACTTCACTTTCTTTTGCTTTGCAAACTCCAGAAAATACCCATGTAGGGGAAATTACTGATCTGGCATGAAGAGGTCCATCTCAGTTGGCAGGAGCTGGGCAACCTTTACTTAATGTTCTACAAATAGTGATCCTTTCCAGATCACTTTTGCTGAAATGGCTGTGGGTTACTTTTGGCATTTTTGTTATTTTGCAAGGAAAAGTTTGCAGATTTTTTTCTGCTTTACTGTAAATTTGATTGCTTGCTTTTTTTCTCTTATGTCCTTCTATTCCCATGTTGTATTATTCAGCATATGGGTTTACTCCTCTTGCTTCGCGAACATCTGGACAGTGTACAAAAGTTTTCAGTCATTGTATGATGTGTGGAATGTCTGATGTGGCTCAAGGAACGTGGGCCATAAAAAGTGACATCTGCATGCACCAGCCCTCAGAACTTCTTAGCTGCCAGTCAAAAGCCAGGTGTTCCTGCCTTCATGGCCATCGGATTTGAGAAATCTTTCAGTCCATTTCTTTCATTTAATGCGTGTTCATGTCATCCAGAAAGGGCAAGTGTAAGTGTGGCCATCAGATGCCTCACAAGGATGCTAACGATCAGTGTCTCTTTTGTTTGGGACAGTCGCACGATTACAAGGCCTGTTCCATTTGTCAGGCGTTTGTGCCCAAAACATTGCACAGCCATCTGCACACTCTTAACTTGTATTTAGAAAAATCAAAGGTTAAAACAAATAGCTTTAGAGATGGAGAGTTTCTCCAGTGTACCCACTGAACCACCAAAAAAGAAAGCCAAGACTATGCAGCCTACCACTACAGCTACGCCTCTTGCGTCCAGCCCTCAGCCTGTGGTCAACATTGGCTTGGTAGAGGAATCAGGCTCCACCACCTCGGATATAGCAGGTACCTCCACAGAAGCCATACAATCCTGTGTGGCCGGCACGTCTGTAGAGGCTTTACCGACGGCAGTTTCAGACACTGGGGGGAACCAGCACTTTCAGTAGGTCCTTCTGATCCCTCTGGTTCCTTACAATCTCCAGACTCCAGGCCTTCCTCCCTTCAGACGCCCACCAGGCCTCTAAAACAGAAGTAGAAAAGGAAGCATATCTCTACTCCTACTGAAAGCGTACCTGACTGGCAGGCTTTCAGCCAAAGTCTGTTTAATGCCTTCATGGCCTTACGTCCTACCTCTGCAGGGACTGCTAACATTCCACCTCCAATTCTGAGTCCAAGGCCTCAAACCACAGACCCAACCATGAGGGAAGAGGAAGATCTCTCTGATTCTTCATCTGAAGAATCACTTTCTTACACTTCCCAACTGTCTTCTCCCTTGAGGTATGGTTCCCCAGAGGAAGAATCTGTTGACCCTGATTCCCCAGCTGAGGATTTGACTTTTGGGGAAACCATCTCCAAGGTGAAAAAGCATTTTAAGTGGTAATCCTCTGAAATAACTTCATTTCACAAAAAGGTATTATGACCTCATTCAGATGGCTTCCCCAAGCCCTTCTGCTGTTCCCCCAATTCTGCCTGCCTTCCTGGATGCCTTCTCCTCAGCATCCTTAAATCCTGACTCGCAGCCACCTGCTCAACGCAAACCTGATAGACTTTACAAAGTCTCTGTGACTGCCAAGTATCTCCTCAACTGTCCACCAGCAGACCCTGCCACCATCTCCATTTCCACAGACCCTGCCACCATCTCCATTTCTACAGACCCTGCCACCATCTCCATTTCCACAGATAAGGCATGTAAACTTTTATCCACCTCCACAGTCCTGCCTGCTGACAAAGACAGCCAAACCATGGAGCATTTGGGTAACTCTGCCCTTCAGGGCTACTAACTACCAGACACACACAGCTAAGTATGTCTTGTCACTCATGGGGAAAAGCCTCCAAGGAGTTGGCTGATACACCAGATTGTGCTGCCAAAGCTTCACTTTCTTCCCTTCTGGCTCTCACCTCCCAGGTTACCAGGCACTCAAAGTGCCTTTATGATGCTGCTGAAGCCTCAACAAGGTCACCAGCATCAGCAGCTGTCTTGAAGGTATTCCTGGCTACGCCTTCAGCCCCTTCCAGATGATTTCAGGGCAAAGCTGATTGATGCCCTCCTAGACGACACAGCTTTGTTTGGTGTAAATGTGTCGGATTTGTTTGTCACTTCAGCAAAAAGGGAAAGAAATGCAAGATTTCAAAATCCTGCTAGTCTCCCCATTCCTAAATTTCAAAGAAACAGTTCATTAGAAAACATTCTCATCCTGGTGCTTCCTCAGGGTCTAGAAAACCTACCAGAAAGCAACCCCCTCCAGCTAGAGCTATACCATCCTCTAGCCAGAGGCCACCCTTTCAAGACAGAGCAGGCAGCATTTGGCTACCTACCAACCTTACAACTCCCTCCTCTCTCTCCCTTTGTCAGTACGCCTCTCTCACTGCCACCCTGTGTGGACATGCATCACCTCAGACAAATGGGTCCTTTCAATCCTTCAAAACGGGTATTTCATGATCTGGCTTATGCCCCCAAAGTGAAAAGCCATCCCATAATCTCCTCTATTGCAGGATATTCCTGGTTCCCAGAAAAGACCGTCCTTGAAGACCAATTCTGGATCTCTCATAGCGCAACCTATTCCTAAAGGTTCCAACCTTCAGAATGTTGACCCTACCAACCCTTTTTCCCCCTTCTTATTCCCCAGGGGTTTATGGCCGCCTTAGATATAAAGGATGCCGATCTTCACATCTCCATAAAGCCCACTTTCAGGAAATACCTCAGGTTCTTGGTGGGCCCCTCTCACTTTCAGATGTTCTTCGTATTTCACTGTTGCAGTCACCACATTTGGGTTATCTGCTTGCAGTAGCCCTCAGTTGGCCTGATTATCAAAGTCTTGGGTCCTGCGTAGGTTGCTGTCTCATCTTCCATGACGTCAGGTAGTCAGGGGTATAAAGCATGCAGCCGATGCCATTTTATCAGTCTTTCTTGCCATGCGGTGCCCGAAGCAGAAGCAGTTTGCAAGTGCCGGTCAGCCAACTCCTGAAATTTTCATTTTCAAGTTTCAGAACCGAAGTCTTCAACTAAGCTAAGTCCCCCGTTGGGGAAACTTTTTCTTGCTCTAAACTGATGTCAGTAAAAGTTAATAATTGTATTTCTTGCGGAAAGCAAATACCTCATAAAGATTTCCATTCGTACTGCATTCCTTGCCTAGGCCCAGACACGACGTACCTCGCTGTCGGTCTTGTGCCCGATTTACTCCACGAACTATTTGTTGTCGGTTCATTTATGTTTCTAAAGATTTTGGTACTCTGTTCAATTATCTAGAAATGGCTTCGGTAAGCCACCTGACTACCGATATTCCGAAAAAACCGCAAAGATGAAGACAGAGACCGACAGCTTAGGTCCAACGCTGCCTACGACACTTCTCCTAAGCTAACCACCAGTTCGTCTGTACTCGGGCGCATTCGCAGCCCCTGATACCTGCTACTTCAGATTCGCAGGCCTCTGCTGAGTCCCATTCGGAGTCTGGTATGCCACGAGATGCTTCTACTGTGGAACCCTGCGGATGTCTCTACCTTGGATGGGTCCGGAGCCGCTGTGCAGGCACTGGCTTCTGAGGATGTATTCAGGCCTACTGACTTGCATATTAAACCAATGGCATCTTCTTCTTTTAGGCCTAAAACTTGATCTATGCCTAAAAATACGACGCCCAGACCGCATGGTCAGGCCCTTATGCCTAAAAAACAAATGATAAGATTGGCTAAGGACCTTATTACTCTAATCAGGGGAAGCCATCCTTCCCCCTCTGGGAAGTCTAGGACTGATTTTCCTTCTGATTCTTCTGATCACGATTCTGAAATTTCTGTTTTCTCTGATGACCAGGATTTGCCCTTATCTACCTATGAGGATTCTGATGCAGTGGACTCCATTCCCTCCGCTTCCCCTCCAGAAAATTTCTCCTTTGGTGAAACCTTGCATACTCTTAGGGAGCATTTCCGCTGGGAAAGCCAGGATTACTCTGACTCCAAAAAGAGGCGTTGGGAATTCTTACTCCTGCCTCAACACAGGCCTTTAGCTATCCCTTCTGTACTGGACATTGTAGATGATGCCTTCTTGGAATCTTGCCTTTCCCCTGACTCTTTACCTCCTGCTCCCAGAAAACCTTATAGATATTACAGGGTACCTGACTCGCACAAGTTCCTCTTTAAAAATCCTACTGCGGATCCTGAGACCATTTCACAGGGACCCAAGGGCATTAAGGCTACTACTGCCAAAAATCCTACCCCCTCTGGTAGAGATTCCATGGCACTGGATAGATGGGGAAAGAAGGTATACACTTCTGCTACTTTAGCCATTAGGGCTTTAAACTTCCAGTTTCATATGTTAAAGTATCAGCAGCATATTATTGTATTGCTTAAACAGAAAATGATGTTGATTCCTGACTGTGCTGAAAATAAAGAATTACAGGATTTAATGCATTCTGCTGAACAAGTTGGAAAACATACTTTGCAATGTGGTTTTGATTAATTAGAGGCATCTTGCAGGGCTGCTGTCACTGGGTCTGTACTTAGAAGGCATGCTTGGCTTAAGGAGCAATCTCTGCCAGATCATGTTAAAGCTAAATTGCTGGATGCTCCCTTAAACCAAGACCGCATTTTGGCAACAAAGTAGAAGTACTTCTTAAAAAGATGGAGAAAAAAGCTAAATCTATGCAAACTGTTAAAGATTTCCTGCAAGTACAACCTCCCAGATTTAGTAGGCACTGGTCCTTTAAGAATTGGTCCTTTCCTGCCTCTTCCAGGCCTTTCTCAGTCCAAACCCAGAACCAGTAGAGCACCCAGGCTTCAGTCCCAAGGTACGCACAGGCCTAAACAGTGGGGGCTCCCACTTCCAAAGCAGGGAGTAGTACGACTCCCCCCTATGGTAAACTGTGTCAATGACTTAAATTTAAACCTTCCTAGCCCTGCTCAATTGACTGTTCCTTTACGAGGAAAGATTGCCTGGCATGCAAAAAATTGGGAACTCATTACCCAGGACAAGTGAGTTTTAAATATACTTTCCCAAGGATACAGATTCCACTTCCACTCCTTACCAACCTCATATGGCTGGCCAGACCTACCCCCAAATCAGTGGGCAGAGGCTCAAAAGTAAGTTCTCTCTCTTTTAAGCATCAGAGCTATTCAGCCTGTTCCAGAAGAGGAATGGGGGCAGGGTTTCTACTCAAGACTTTTTCTGGTACCCAGAAAAGGCAATTCCTGGCGTTTTATTCTAGATCTGTCTATCCTAAACACGTTTTTGGTAATCCCAAAATTCAATAAGCTAACTCTTCATCAGCTGCTTCCCATACTAGGCAGAGATGCCTGGTTGGCAACACTTGATTTAAAGGAAGCCTATCTGCACATCCCAGTGAGGGAATCTTGCAGAAGGTACCTACGCTTCCGAGCAGGCTACATGTACTACCAGATCTTATGTAGTCCTATCTCGCCTACATTCTTACCCGTGGGTTCGGAGCCGAATATCAGCTCCGACTTGGCCGACTTTTCTAGCTCGCAGTCTTTTATTGGCTGGGCTAAGCAGGTATCCCATGGTGCACTGCTCCATATCCCCAGATCTCGTTTGCCTCTCATGTAGCTCGGACGTGTTCTCGCTTGGCTGTGGCTAAGTACCTTTTTTCTTGTCTTCAAATAAAGTTTTAAGCTGTTTTCATAGCTATTGTCTAGTGTTATTGGGATTGTGTTCGTGTGATTGTTTGTGTGGTATCCCGCTGACTGTTTCCTCGGGCTAGGCCTGTTTCAGTTAGAGGGCCTAGGCCTTCTCCTTTTGCCTTGTGTGTGTGTGTACGGCCTAAACCGTTTAACTTAGAGGTTTGGGCTATTCCCTTCTTGTGGTCATGACCAGGTTGTTTTGAGGTTCTTGGCTTACTTCCTTAGTGCGTGTGTGTTTGGTCACTGTTTATTGCTGGTTCCCACGTTTTGTGGTGTGAGCGTCTGTGAGTTCTGTCAGTCTGTTTTTTTGTGGTAGTGTCAGTATGTCTAAAGATTCCAAGGAGCACAAACCTACGGGTTTCAAAAAGTGCTCTAAATGTGGGTACAAAATGTCCATCACTGATGGGCATTCCATTTGTGTCTATTGCCTGGGAGCTATTCATCTGCAGGAGTCCTGCAGTTTTTGTCATGCGTTCAGTCCTAGAGTTTTACAAGAGAGAAAGAATAAGCTGATTTTAAAGGGACTCCTGAAACCCTCTTTTGAAGCGGCTATGGATTCGTCTCCCAGTGGTAAGTCGAAATCTACCAAGTCAAAAAAGAGATCTCCGGCTCCGTCTGCTTCATCGGAGCCTCCGGAGAAAGTTTCTAAAATTGCATCGACTCCTCAGCTCCACTGTCCTTGGGGCCGCAGGAAGTGTCTGTGTTGGCGGAACCGGTGTTGACTCCGATTATATTGGAACCTATTAGGAGCCTATTAGGAGCCGATCGCCCAGTCTCAAACCAGTTTCTCCTGAGAGGAGATCTTGATCTCCCTCCCTGTCCTCCAAATCCTCCAGGACCCTTTCAGATGTGGATGTTGATAGGGTGGTCCAGAGGCTCCTACAGTCACCAGTTTTGGCAAAATTGTTTTCGGCTCCGGTCCAGTCAGCTCCGGAGCCTGTCCCAACTCAGTCTTCGATCATTCCTCCTCAGAGCACATCTCTGTCTTCGGAGGCGGAGTGTTCCACGACATGTGATGTTCCTATGTCGGCTCCGATGGCCCCTTTGGCTCCATCGGTACCGACATCGGCTCCAACCCCGTTGGCTCCGTCCTCGGGGTTCGTGACTCTGGATTCTTCGGTCGGGCCCGAGGGGGACATATCGGGGCTTATTTCGGTTTTGAGTCTTCCGGTCGGCCCCTCGGCTCGGGGAACTCCGACCCCCCCCCTGTCATGGCTTCGAAGGCTGGTCGTTTCTCGGATTCGGGGGGACCTGCCTTCGAGGCTATGCGGACTGCGCTGGCCAGATCGTCAGCTACATCAGGCGGGTCAGTCACTCTGTCCCCCACCACTCTGGTGAGAGCCTCTGATCACCGCCTATCCATGGACAGCGGAGCACCAGGGCCTAGGGATACCCCCACAAGTGGTCCCCAAGTTTCTGAGGGCCCCTCAGGGTTTGTGCCGGAGGAGCCCCCTAGAAAGAAAACGTTCAAGAGGAAGCACATAGACTCCCAGGATGAGTCTCTCACCTCTGATACTGACCTCGAGGAATCGGAAGGGTCCCCCAAGTCATCCTCTGAGGATGTTTCCTTCTCCAACATCCTGGAGATACTGAAACAAAGAGGTGACTGGCCGTCCAAAGCCTCTTCCGAGGAGGAATCCGTATTCCTTAAGGCTTTTGGTGCTCAGACCTCCGCCTCCTGGGTGTTTCCACCGTTCGATGAGCTCCCTGATCTGATATGTTGAAGAGTGTGGGAAAACCCTGATTCTGTGGAGCCCCGTGCCCAGGCGTCCCAACAAGTTTCTTTCCACCCCCCCAGGGCAAAGAGTTTCTGTCTAAAGGAGTCCCTGTTGATGCCATGGTGGTGGCGGCAGCCACTCAGAAGGAAGTAGCAGAGTCTTCTTCCTCCATCCATCCTCCTAACAAGGAGTCTAGGACCATTGACCGGTACGGGAAGCATACCCTCTCATCAGCAACCTTTACCTTGGTCGCTGAATTGCCTGTCTCACTTCACTCGGCTCCAGAGAGATCTCCTTAAAGAGTTAGGAGATACTCTTGCGGGTAACATTCCTGAGGCGGTGGCCCAGATGGTTAACGCCCAGGTCTCTACCCTCAATTCCATTGTCAACTCATCCATGCAGCTCATTTCGTATGCAGCTGAGGGAGTGAGTAGGGCAGCAAGCTCAGGGGTCGCCCTTAGAAGGCAAGCCGGGCTGCGCCTGTGTCACTTTGCGGAGGCCTTCAAGTCTTCCTTCACTGACTCCCCCTGTGATGGTTCTTTTTGGTTCGGAACGAAATTGAAAGACACCCGCACCAGATGCGAGCAAGAGGGAAAGACCCTGTCTGCTGTATGGGTCCGTTTTTCCCTTCCCTCTAGGCCTTATCCCAAGGCCCAGCAGGGGGGGGGGGGGGATGTGGTTCAAAAAATCACAGAGGTTTTTTCCTGCCACAAAAGGTGAGCCTCCCTCCAGAGGAAGGGGAGGTTACTCAGGGAGATGCCGCCCTAGAGGCAGAGGGGGCCCCCGCAATTCGGGAGACCACAATTCCTTTCGTGGCTCTCCCTACTTTCATTCCTGAGGGAGTGCCCGGCTGTGCTTATCCGGAGCCAGTCGGGGGTCGAATTTCGTTATATCCGGAAGCCTGGGAAAGCATCACCCAGGATCGCTGGGTATTACGGATAATTTCCGGAGGTTATCTCATTCCGTTTACATCAGACCCCCCCTTCATTCAGAAAAATCCGAGACGTTCCACCCAGTCAAAGGGATCAAGCAGCCTCAGAGGTTTCAAAGCTGCTAGGAAAAGGAGCCATCCAGCATGTCCCCTCAGACCAAATCGGATTAGGGACTTACTCAAGATTTTTTTTTGGTGCCGAATAGAACAAGGGACCTGAGACCCATATTAGATCTCAGCCAACTGAACAACTATGTACAGAAGTCCAAGTTGCATATGGTCACACTACAATCGATTCTCCCATTGTTGGGAGAGGAGGTATGGATGTTCTCCATCGACCTCAAGGGTGCTTACTAACATGTGAAAATGGACAGGGCATCCAGGAGTCACCTACACTTCCAGCTGGGAGCCAGTCATTTCCAGTTTCGAGCCCTGCCCTTTGGTCTCACCACAGCCCCCAGGGTGTTCAAGTGTATGGCGGTGGTGACGGCTCACTTGAGACGTCAAGGATTCCAAGTGTTTCCATATCTGGACGACTGGCTCCTTACCGCCCCCACCAGGCATCAACTAGTTCAAACCAGGGACGCTATCATCAATCTGTCACCAGTTGGGTATAACAATAAATTGGGAAAAATCTGCTTTATTGCCCTCACAGCATGTCATCTTTATAGGAGCAAAATTAGACACTATTCGAATGCGAGCATTTTTACCGCAGGAGAGGATCAGAGTCTTACAACAACAGAGACACATGCTGATGCCCCTGAGGAAAGCGAAGGCAAGATGGGTTCTCCAACTCCTAGGGACCATGGCAGCAACTATCATGTTGGTTCCTCTAGCGAGATTGCACATGAGAATTCTCCAATGGCTCCTCTTTGTTCAATGGTCTCTCCAGAGCTTTCCACTTTCTCACCCTGTTTCACTCATGGACAGATGCAAGCAGGACCTCAGTTGGTGGCTTTGCACCAACAACTTGGACGAGGGAAGGCCCTTTGTTCCACCCATCCTGGTTGCCACGGTGACCACGGATGCCTCCCAGATGGGGTGGGGGGGGGGGCATTATCTTGGCAGGACAGTCCAAGGCACGTGGAAAGAGCACGAGATACATCTGCATATAAACGTCTTAGAGATGAGAGCAGTGCTACTTGCGTTGCAGGCACTTCAGAGTGTTCTACCTCTAGGGACGATTGCAATACACTCCGACAACATGTCAGTAGTGTGGTATCTAAACAAGCAAGGGGGAACCAGGTCTTACCCTCTGTGCAGAGAGGCCATGCGAGTGTGGCAGTGGGCAGTAACTTCCCAACGGTTTCTGGTGGCAACGCACATTCCAAGGAAGTCCAACGTGATTGCGGACAGGCTAAGCAGAGCTATTCTGATGCCTTACAAGTGGTCCCTAAATCGCCTGGTTGCAGAGTGAATCTTCAGCAGATGGGGTCAGCCTTGCTGCGACCTTTTTGCCAGCCCCCTCAATGCAAAATGCAGCAGCTACTTCATGCTGATCACCCCACAGGGGAAGTCACCCAGGGGCGCTATGGATCACGATTGGCCCTCCGGTCTGCTTTATGCTTTCCCTCTGTTTCCTTTGCTGTCAAAGGTGATTCAGAAAGCGCAATCCTTGGGAAGCAGAATGATTCTGATTGCTCCACATTGGCCTCGCCAAGTCTGGTTCCCCTTTCTTCAGCAATACATTGTGGGCACTCCTTGGATTCTGGACCCTCAATCAGACTTACTGACACGCATGTCGGGACAGTTCCACCCCTCCCTGATGACCCTGCGGTTGACAGCCTGGCTACTCCACTTCCATCGTTAGTTAGACTTCATAAATTCTCACCAGAAGTGGTTCATATATTATCATCCTCTCATAACCCATCTACTAGAAAGATTTATTCTAGTAAATGGAAGAGGTTTTCTATCTGGGTGCATACCGAGGCATTGATCCTTACACAGCTCCAATCGCTTCAGTCTTGGAGTTTTTGTCTATGCTTTTCCATCAGGGTTCCGCATCAGCTACCATCAAAGTTCAATTGGCAGCTATCTCTAATTTTCATGTCGCTAATGGGCCTAGTCTCATGGCTCATAGATTATGCAAGGCTTTCCTGAAAGGTACTCTGTTGCTCTGTCCCCCGGTTTCCGAATCAATCATGCCATGGGATCTCAATTTTGTTATACAAGCCCTTTCTTTACCACCTTTCGAGCCTGCAGCTACCTGTGAATTGAAATTCTTGACCTGGAAAACAGCCTTCTTAATAGCAATCACTTCAGCAAGGCGAGTTTCAGAAATTCAAGCCCTCTCCATCAAACCTCCATACTTAATTTTCCATAAGGACGGGGTCTCTCTTAGACCAAACCCTTCGTTCATTCCTAAAGTGGCTTCCGTGTCTAATCTTAATCAATCCATTGAGTTGCCTTTGTTCTTTTCGAACAAGGCAGAATTACACTGAACAAAAGATTTCCGGAAGTCTGATCAACTTTTTGTTTCCATTTCGGAAAACAGAATGGGGTCCCCGGTCTCCAAGGTCACCCTATCCAGATGGATATCTAGTTGCATCTCCTTCGTCTACCAAGTAGGAGGAAAAGATCTGCCATTTCCGGTCAAGGCTCACTCTACTCGGGCTGTTTCTACATCTACAGCCTATCAGGCCAGATTGTCAATGGATAATACATGTGCTGCAGCTACTTGGGCTTCTCCTCACACATTTGTTTCTCATTACAAATTGGACGTGGTTTCTAGGGGCAGGTCGTCCTTTGGCTCCACAGTTCTCAGGAGTATTTTCCTATGAGCCACCCAGGATGTAGGTGCTAGGGACGCTGTCCCACGGGTAAGAATGTAGGCGAGATAGAACTACATAACATCAAGAAGTTATGTACTCACCATAACGTTCAATGTATGTAGTCCATCTCGCCTCACATTCTTACTTACCCTCCCACCTTCCCCCTTCCTGGAGGATTTGGAGGTTAGGTTGTTCATCTGCAGAGTTCCCTTACTTGGCTTATTCTTTTACCTGGATGTTGTGTATGCATGGGGTACAAATGAGTTTTCGCAGCAAACTAGATCTGGGGATATGGAGCAGTGCACCATGGGATACCTGCTTAGCCCAGCCAATAAAAGACTTCGAGCTAGAAAAGTCAGCCGAGTGGGAGCCGATATTCGGCTCCGAACCCACGGGTAAGAATGTGAGGTGAGATGGACTACATACATCGAACGTTATGGTGAGTACATAACTTCTTGTTCTCTGCACTGCCCTTTGGTTCATCTACTGCGCCCAAGGTATCCACAAAGTGCCTAGCTCCAGTCATTGCATTTTGCAGGCAAAGAAATATTCAAATATATCCATACCTGGACGATTGTCTAATGCAGGCAGAAAGCCAGGACATACTATTAAATCATCTGACTTTTGTAAAAAAAATTGCTAACTTCTCTGGGGTACACCATAAACGAAAATAAATCACATCTTGTACCCTGCCAACAAATGGTATTCCTGGGAGCAAGCTTGAATACAACTTCCTAGATGGCCTACCTCATTCATTTGACAGCCTACTTCAAACTACTGGCCACAAAGATCCAGCTATCTGCAAGGAAAATTCTGCAAGCCCTGGGATTCATATGCAAGACTGCATATGAGGAAACTACAATGGTATCTAAAAAGCCTATGGTGTCAACATTCTCAGAATCTAGAATCAATGATTCCTGTCATACCTTGTCTACAGATTTCTTTGGTGGGCAGAGGCCTGCCACCAGAACAAGGGACTGCCATTCACTCTACCCCCTGCCGCCCAAACCCTAACAACAGACGCATCAGATTATGCATGGGGGGGGGGGCGCTCACTTGGCAGGGCAGTGCATTCAGGGCAAATGGAGCCCAAGTCAAATGCATCTGCATATCAATCAAAAAGAAATGTTAGCTGTACAGTATGTTCTGACAGCCTTCAAGGACCACATTCTTCCAGGAAAGTTATTGGTAAAGACGGACAACACCACTGTTCTGTGGCACATAAACAAGCAGGGGGGAACCCACTCATACCCTCTCTGCAGCCTAGCTATGGCTCTGTGGAACACAGCCTTGAGCTACCAAGTGCACCCACAGGCTCAATTCCTGCCAGGAAGGCTAAATACACTGGCAGACGATCTAAGCAGAAATCTCATGGACCCACACAAGTGGAAACTGGAACCAAAGATATTCAACATGTTCAAAAGCAAATGGGGGAGCCCAGAGATAAGTGGATGCCCTGTCCTTCACTTGGAAAAACCTATCAGTTTATGCCTTTCCCCCTCTGCCTCTCCTCTCCAGGGTACTACTAAAGATCAATCAGGACAAACCTAGGACAATACTGACTGCATCAGACTGGCCACGCCAACACTGGTACCCCCTCTTGCGCAGTGTGTCACTGCTGGCATCATGGTCCCTGCCTCAGACCCCTGCTCTGCTGTCTCAGCAGGAGGGCCAGATTCTGCACCCACAGCTTCAAATCCTGAACTTGGCAGCCTGGCTAATTACTTGATCTCACCATTCCCATCCCTCAGTAAGCAAGTGGTGGATGTCATTCTGGAGGCAAGGAGGCCTAGTACTAGAAAATCCTATGCTGAAAAATGGAAAAGATTCTGTTCCTGGAGCCAAACTCATGGGATGGGCACAGCAGCGCCCAATGTACCTCAGATTATTCAATACTTAACTGAGATGCTTCACAAGGGCCTTTCCTTTTCCTCCATCAAAAGTCATGCCTCAGCCTTTTCAGCTCATTACAATACAGGACCTCCCCTCTTCTCTCATCCACTGCTGAAGCAGTTCCTGAGAGGGGCCAAAACCTTAAGACCACCCAGGAGAGCCCCTACTCCGGCCTGGGACCTTAACTTTGTTGGTAAAGCTCACTCTACCTCCCTTTGAGCCAGCTGCAAGTGCAGAGTTGAAATTCCTTTCTTTCTTCTTCCTTCTAGCCATCACTTCATCAAGAAGGGTGTCTGAATTACAGGCCCTCATGGCTGTGGAGCCTTTCATCATCTTTCATGCGTACAGTGTCCCTCAGGACCAACCCCTCCTTCATGCCCAAGGTGGTATCCAGTATGGCCCTTAATCAGTCCATTCATTTGCCAACCTTCTTTTCTAATCCACAGAACAAAGGGGAATGAATACTGCACTCCTTAGACATGTACAAATAACTTAGATCGTATTTGAACAGGACTAAACCTCTCAGGAAATCTGAACAGCTGCTGGTCGCATTTGCTGCAGGGGCAGAGGGGAAAACTATTTCAAAGCAAACCATTTCTAAGTGGATTAGCCTTTGCATTCATTTCTGCTATAAGCACCATGGAAAACCTACCCCACAGTGGATAAGAGCACATTCAACCAGGGCTGCATCTACCTCTACAGCCTTTCTCAGAGGTGTCCCTACCAGGGACATCCTAGAAGCTGCTACCTGGAGTTCTGTACATACCTTCACCAAGCATTACCACTTGACAATTTTTTCTAAATCCAGAGCTGGATTTGCCACTGCAGTCTTGCAGGGCCTTATAGCTGGTCCTAATGCTAATTACCTCCTCCCATCCTTAGCTTTAGGAATCTACCCAAATGTGATGACTGCAGTAGTGAAACACGAAGAACATAGTACAGTTGTGTACACTTACCATAAATGTAGATGTTCGAGTATATTCACTGTTGCAGTCCTGGTTACCCTCCCTCCGGCCCCCTGACTTCTGTTGTCTATACCTCTATTCTTGTTTACTATGCTTAAAGCTTTCTGGTGTATTTGCTTTTTTTGGAGGTCTAACCTTGTATGTAATTGCTTCCCATTATAGGGGCACCTGACATCTGGGGTAAGAAAAACTGATAAAATGGCGTCGGCTGCATGCTTTATACCCCTGACTACCTGACATCATGGAAGATGAGAGAGCAACCGACGCAGGACCCAAGACTTTGATAATCAGGCCATCTGAGGGCTACTGCAAGCAGATAACCCAAATGTGATGACTGCAACAGTGAATACACTCAAACATCTACATTTATGGTAAGTGTACACAACTGTACTTTCTCTGCCTTGCCCTTTGGGCTTTCCACTGCACCCAGGGTTTTCACCAAGTGCTGGCTCCAGTGATTGCCTTCTGCAGGACAAAGGGAATCCAGATATTCCCTTATCTGGACGACCTGCTAATACAGGCAGGCAACAAGGAGACCCTCCTGCAACATATACACCTTGTTGTTTTCCTCCTACAGTCTCTATGATTCCAGAAAAATTACCCAAAATCCCACCTGGAACCTACTCAAGACATTGTCTTCTTGGGGTGAAGAATTCGGACAGATGTCATGAAAGCCTACCTTCCACTCCAAAAGGTGGAAAACTTGGCAGAACAAATGCTTCTGGTTCTTCAGTCAACAGAATTGACAGCAAGGCAGTACCTCAGTCTTCTGGGCTACATGGCAGCCACTATCCCCATGTTACCATTAGCAAGACTATATGAGAAAGCTGCAGTGGTACCTTCGGTCAGTCTGGACCCAACACTTCCACCCCTTGGAGTACAGGGTTTCCATTCCACCATGCCTCAACTAGAAATTCGGTGGTGGTTGGCACATGACCCTCAATCCGAGTCTTCCCCTCCAACCACCCCTACCCATGCAGATCATGCACACAAATGCCTCAGACTTGGGCCATCAAAAAGTGCAGGGTCTGTGGCCAGAGCCACACAAACAAGAACACATAAATTTTCGCAAGATGAGGTCAATTCTCCCAGCCCTTCGAGCCTTCCTGCTATATCTACAGCAGGGTCCACTAAAGCTTTTCACAGACAATACCACAGATCTGTGGTATCTGAACATACAAGGAGGGACCAAGTCTTTCTTACTTTACAGATTAGTTCTCCTAGTATGGGAATTGGCCACCTCACAGGGAGTGACCCTGCAGACAGTCTACATTCCCTCTCTACAGAACTTCCAGGCAGACTATCTCAGCAGAGCCATCGCAAACCATCATGAATGGATGCTTCACAGGGATGTCTTCCTGGATCTGGTCCACTGGTGGGATACATCTCAAATAGACCTGTTTGCCCTCTTCCATCAGCAGACAACTTCCTGTGTTCTGCACCAGGATACCACATCCTCAGGCAGTGGCAACAGATGCATTCTCTATCTCTTGGAATGGGAAGTTTCTCTATGCATTCTCCCCTTTCCACTCGTCCAGAAGGTCCTGCTGAAAATCCAGCAGGACAGACCAAATATCTTGTTGGTGACTCCCTACTGGCCAAGACAGCATTGCTTCCCCCTACACTTACAGCTATCCAGGGGCAATCACCACAAGTTGCCCCTCAAAGTGGACCTTCTCACACAGCACAAGGGATCCCAAATACACCCACAGTGGCAGTTACTGCACCTCACCCTTTGGCTGATAGGACTCTGATCCCCTTCAGACACCTTTACAATGAGGATGTGCTCACTGTCCTGCAGCAGGCCAGGAAAGTAAATACTAGAAAATCTTACCTTTCATAGTGGAAGAGATTTTCTGTATGGTGTCACAAAAGACAGTTGGATCCGCTTGCAAGCGAGATTCCTGTAGTTCTGTCTTACCTTCGTGAGCTACCGCAGACAGGATTGACCTATTCCTCCATTAACGCCCACTTGTCTGCTATTTCAGCATGCCTTCCTCTGGACCCCCCTTTAGCGTCCAGACTACCAGCTAAGCTTTTTTTCAAAGGGGTGCTTCAACTGAGGCCCCCCCCAAGGAAACCATCTCCACCCCCATGGGACTTGAACTAAGTTTTGGAAAAGCTCATGCTTCCTCCATTGGAGCCAGCAGACAAAGCGCCCCCAAAATACTGTACATGAAAAACTGCACTGCTCGTGGCCTTGAGCTCAGCCAGAAGAGTATCAGAGCTGCAAGCCCTCATGGCTATTCCACATTTCCTAGATGTTCTTAGAGTTTCACTGTTGCAGTCATTACATTTGGGTAATCTGCTGACAGGTTGCCCTCAGTCGGCCTGATTAACAAAGTCTTGGGTCGTGCGTCGGTTGCTGTCCCTTCTTCCATGACGTCAAGTTGTCAGGGGTATAGAACATGCAGCCGTTGCCATTACATCAGTCTTTCTTGCCGCACGGTGCCCGAAGCAGAAGCAATTCGCAAGTGCCGGTCGGTCGCTTCCTTAAATTTTCGTTTTCGAGTTTCAGAACTGAAGTCTTCAACTAAAAAGCTAAGTACCCCATTGGGGAATCTTTTTCTTGCTCCTTATCAATGTCAGTAAAAATTAATAATTGCATTACTTGTGGGAAGCAAATACCTCATAAGGATTTTCATTTGTACTGTATTCCTTGCGTAGGCCCTGACCAACAATGTACCTTGCTGTCAGTTTTGTGCTAAATTTAATCAATGCACTATTAAGTGTCTGTATATTTTTGCTTCTAAATATTTTGGCTCACGCTTTAATTATCCAGAAATGTCATCGGTTAGCAATCCGACTACTGGAATACCTAAAAAACGCAAAGAAAAAGACAGAGAAAGGCCGTTGAGGTCCAAAACTGACAACAATGCTTCTCCTAAGCCAGTCGCCAGTTAGCTCAGTGAGGCGCTTTCGTAGCCCCTGATACCCGCTACTTCTAATTCGCAGGCCTCTACTGAGACCCATTCGGAGTCCGGTATGCTGCGAGATGCTTCAATTATGGAACCCGCGGAGGTCTCTACCTTAGATGGGTCCGGAGCCGCTGTGCAGGCACCGGCTTCTGAGGGTATTTTCAGGCCTACAGATTTGTATATTAGACCGATGCCATCTTCAAAACTAAGGTCAAACTCTAAACCTATGTCTAAAAAAACGATGCCTAAGCCACACGTGCAGGCCCCTATGCCTAAAAAGCAAATTATTAAAATGGCTGAAGATTTAATTACTGTGATCAGGGGTAGTCAACCCCCCCCCCCTCTCTGAGGCCTAGGCAAGACATTGCTTATGAATCTTCTGAACAGGATTCTATTTCTTCTGACTCTTCTAATGAGCAGGATTTGTCTATTCCTACTTATGAGGACTCTGATGCAGAAGATTCCATTCCTTCTGCTTCTCCCCCTGAGGATTTTTCTTTTGGGGAAGCTTTACATACCTTAAGGGAACATTTCCACTGGGAAAGTCAGGATTTCTCTGAATCTAAAAAGAGACTTAGGGATTTTCTTCTTCTTCCTCAGCATAAGCCTTTGGCTATACCTCCTGTTTTAGACATTATTGATGTTTTTTTCAGAATCTAGTATGGCTCCTTATTCTCTGCCTCCGGCTCCTTGTAAGCCAGACAGATAATACAGGGTTCCTGACTCCCACAAATTCCTTTTCAAAAATCCTATTGCATATCCTGAAACCATTTCTCAGGGTCCCAAGGGCATTAAGGCTTCTACTGCTAAAAATCCTACCCCTTCTGATAGAGATTCCAGGGCGCTGGATAGATGGGGTAAGAAGGTTTACACTTCTGCAACCTTGGCAGTCAGGGCTTTAAACTGTCAATTTCATATGCTTAAATATTGACAGCATATCATGGGACTGCTTAAACGGAAAATTATTTTAATTTCTGACTGTATGTAAAATAAAGGTTTACATGATCTATTGCATTCAGTTGAATAAGTTGGAAAACATACTTTGCAATGTGGTTTTGATTCTTTGTAGGCCTCTTGCAGGGCTGCTGTAACTGGGTCTGTGCTAAGAAGGCATGCTTGGCTCAAAGAGCAAACTCTGCCTGATCATGTTAAAGCAAAATTGTTGGATACTCTTTTACAACAGGACAGTCTCTTTGGTAATAAGGCTGAAGAAGTTTTAAAAAAGATGGAAGATAAAGCTAAATCTATGCAAACTGTGAAAGATTTCCTACAAGTGCAACCTCCAAGATTTAGTAGGCACTGGCCTACTAAGAACTGGCCCTTTCCAGTTCTTTGGAGAACCACTCAAGTCAAATCCAGACATTCCAAAGGCTCCAGGTTTCATTCACAAGGGACTTTTAGAACAAAACAATGGGGAGTCTCCTCCTCCAAATCTGGAAACAACAAGACACCTCCCTATGGTAAGCAGCCTCAGTGACTTCCCTCTACACTTACCAAGCACTTACCTTTTAGCCGCCCCTTTGGGGGGAAAACTGGCACTTCATGCAAGAAACTGGCATCTTATAACCCAGGACAAATGGGTTTTAAATATAGTATCCCAGGGATACAGATTTCATTTCCACATGTTGCCAGTCCCAAACGGATGGCCAGACCTGCCCCCAAATCAGTGGGCAGAGGCCCAGAAACAAGTACTGTCCCTCATGAACATGGGGGCTATTCAACCAGTACCAGAAGAGGACAAGGGACAAGGTTTCTATTCAAGACTTTTCCTGGTACCCAGAAAAGGCAAATCATGGCGTCCAATTCTGGACTTATCTACTCTATACATTTCTGGACATTCCAAAATTCAAGATGCTTGACTCATCAGCAGTTACTTCCTATGCTAGGCAAAGATGCCTGGTTGGTAACTCTAGACTTAAGAGGCTTACCTGCATAGAGTAATCAGGGAATCTTGCAGAAGATACCTCTGCTTCAAAGCAGGCTACTTGCATTACCAGTTCTCTGCACTGCCCTTTGGCTTATCTACTGCGCCCAGGGTCTTCACAAAGTGTCTGGCTCCAGTAATTGCATTTTGCAGGCAAAGAAATATTCAAATATGTCCATTCCTGGAGGATTGTCTAATTCAGGCAGACAACAGGGACATTCTTCTAAAACATCTGGCGTTTGTAAAAAGTGTTCTAACTTGTCTAGGGTACACTATAAACGAAAAGAAATCACAACTGGTACCCTCTCAAAAAATTAAATTCCTGGGTGCAAGCTTGAATACAACTGCCCAGATGGCTTACCTTACGCCAGAAAAGCAAATTCATTTGGTAACTTACTTCAAACAGGTGGCCACAAAAACCCTGCTATCTGCAAGACAAATTCTGCAAGCCTTGGGCTTCATGGCCTCCTGCATTCTTCTAATTCCATATGCAAGATTGCATATGAGGAAACTTCAGTGGTACTTAAAAAGTTTATGGAGTCAACATGGTCACAGCCTGGAAACAGGGATTCCTATTATACCTTGCCTGCAACTAGAGTTCCTGTGGTGGGCAGAGGCCTGCCACCAAAACAAGGGACTGCCATTCACTCCACCCCCTGCCGCCCAAACCCCAACTACAGATGCATCAGACTATGCTTGGGGGGCTCTTCTGGCAGGGAAGTGCATTCAGGGCAAATGGAGCCCAAATCAAATGCACCTTCATATCAATCAAAAAGAAATGCTAGCTGTACAGTATGCACTGACAGCCTTCAAGGACTACCTTCATCCAGGACAATTAATGATAAAGACAGACAACACCACAGTTATGTGGTACATAAACAAGCAGAGGGGTACACACTCGTACCCCCTTTGCAGACTAGCCATGGCATTGTGGAACACTGCCTTGACCTATCAGATACAACTACAAGCTCAATTCCTGCCAGGAAAGCTGAATACTCTGGCAGACGAACTAAGCAGAAATCTCATGGACCCACATGAATGGAAACTGGACCCACAAATTTTCAACATGTTGACATTCAAATGGGGGAGTCTAGACATAGATCTTTTTGCCTCACCCCAGAACTATCAGTTGGACAAATTCTGCACAAGAACTCATCACAAAAAAGCCTGGAAAGTGGATGCTCTGTCCTTCAGCTGGAAAAAACTATCAGTCTGTGCCTTTTCCCCCTCTGCCTCTGCTCTCCAAAGTTCTACTAAAAGTCAAACAGGGCAAACCAAAAATGATTTTGATTGCTCCAGACTGGCCTCGCCAACACTGGTACCCACTCCTGCGCAATGTTTCACACCTTCCACCGTGGCACCTGCTTCAGACACCTTACTTAGTGTCTCAGCAGAACAACCAGATTCTGCACACTCAGCTCCAAACTATGAATCTTGCAGCGTGGCTAATCACCTAAATTCACCCTTAGCATCCCTTAGCAAACCTGTGCTGGATGTCATTTTGGAGGCAAGAAGGCCTAAGACTAGAAAGTCTTATGCTGACAAATGGAAAAGGTTCTGTGCCTGAAATCAATCAAATAAGCACAGCAGTGCCCAGTATTCCTCAGATTTTACAGTACTTAACTGCGATGCTTCACAAGGGCCTGTCCTTTTTCTTCCATAAAAATCCATGCTTCAGCTATTTCAGCTCATTACAACACAGAACCTCCCCTCTTCTAACATCCTCTGCTAATGCAGTATCTCAGAGGGGCCAAAAACTTAAGACCACCCAGGAGAGCTCCAACCCCTGCCTGGGACCTCAGTTTTGTATTGGAAAAACTCACTCTCCCTTCTTTCGAGCCAGCTGCTACTGCAGACTTTAAAATTTCTATCTTGGAAAACAGCTTTCCTTCTAGCAGTCACTTCAGCTAGAAGGATTTCTGAATTACAGGCTCTTATGGCAGTGGAGCCTTTCATCATTTTTCATGCTGACAGGGTGTCTTTCAGGACCAATAAATCCTTCAAGCCTAAGGTGGTATCCAGTGTGGCTCTTAATCAGACCATTCATTTGTCAACTTTCTTTCCCAATCCAAAGAACAAGGGGAGACGGGTTCTGCATTCATTGGATGTACACAGACAACTTAGATTTTACTTAAACAGGACAAAATCTCAAAAGAAAATCTGAACAACTACTGTTGGCATTTGCTGCAGGGGCAGAGGGAAAGGCCGTTTCAAAGCAGACTATTTCCAAATGGATAAGCCATTGTATTCATTTCTGCTATATGTACCATGGTAAAACTATCCCCCAGGGGATCAGATCTCATTCCACCAGGGCTGCATCTACTTCTGCAGCCTTTCTCAGAGGTGTTCCTACCAGAGACATTCTAGAAGCTGCTACCTGGGTCTCAGTTCATTCGTTCACCAAACATTACCATTTACCTTTCTTCTCTAAATCCAGAGCTGGCTTTGCCACTGCCGTCCTGCAGGGCCTTATAGCTGGTCCTAATGCTGTATAATTTCCTCCACCCTACCATAGCTTTGTGAATCTACCCAAATGTAATGACTGCAACAGTGAAACACGAAGAACATAGTACAGTTGTGTACACTTACCATAAATGTAGATATTCGAGTGTATTCACTGTTGCAGTCCTGGTTACCCTCCCTCCAGCCCCCTATTTTTGTCTGACTATACCTATACTTTCTTTCACTATGCTTATAAGCCCTTTTGGTGCATTTGCTTTTGGGATTGGAGATATATTTTTTGTGTTTGGTTTATTTGCTCCCCATTTGGGGGGCAGCTGTCATCTGGGGCAAGAAAAACTGATGTAATGGCGTCGGCTGCATGTTTTATACCCCTGACGACCTGACGTCATGGAAGAAGGGACAGCAACCGACGCAGGACTCAAGACTTTGTTAATCAGGCCGACTGAGGGCAACCTGCCAGCAGATTACCCAAATGTAATGACTGCAACAGTGAATACACTCTAGCATCTACATTTATGGTAAGTGTACACTACTGTACTTTTTCCACAATGACAGGTTTCTCTTAGAATTTAACCCTTCATTCATGCCCAGGGTGGTGAATAACCTGTCCCTGAATCAAGCCATCCACCTGCCTACCTTCTCCCCTGACCCACAGGGTGACAGTGAGAGAGCACTTCACTCCCTGGAGGTTCAGACAACTCTGGTTTTATCTGCATAACACCAAGCCCATCAGACAGGCTGATCAACTCTGTCTCCTTCCACCCCAGAGCCCTAGGGAAGGCAGTAACAAAACAAACTATCTCTAGTTTGATTTCCAAAGCCATCACCTTCTGCTACAAATACCATTGGAAATCCCTGCAAGGCACTGATGTTCTTCCTGTTTCACTGTTGCAGCCATCACCTGTGGGGGTTATCCCTGCTGTGGTAGCCCTCAGCCAGCCCGAATACCAGAGTCAGTGTTTTTGTGTGCCAACTGCTATCGCCTGTAGTCTGGTGTCACATCATCAGTACTTTAAAGCAAGGCAGCCAACATCATTACACCAGTCTTTCTTGCCATGGTGCCCGTAGCAGAAGCAGTTCAGATGAGTGTTAGTCTGTCATTACCAGAAGTCGAATTTCAGCAGGAAATGTCTAAAGCTAAGTACCCCATTGGGGACCCTTTTTTCTTGCTCTAACTGATGTCCGAAAAAGTTAAACATTGCCTCGCCTTTGGAAAGCAGATCCTACACTGAGACTTGATTACTGCATCACTTGTTTTGGCCCATACCACGACGTCCCTCATTGCTGGTTCATTGCCCTCTTTAATGTGAGCACCATTCACTATAGAGCTGTTTTTGTAGACAATCAGTTGACATTCCGAAAAAATGTAAAGATAGAGACAGGCCACACAAGGCTAAGCCTTCCAATGACGCTAATGCTAAGTAAGTCATCATTTCCCTGGAATTCAGTGAGGCGCTTTTGCAGCCCCTGATGCCCGACTCGCTTTCCACGCAGGCCTCTGCCAAGACCCTTTCAGAGTCCGGTATGCCGCAGAAATCCACTTCGTCTTCCGAGCCTTTGGCTGTCTCTGCCTCTGTTGGGTCCGGAGCCGGGATGCTGGCATCAGCTTCTGGGGTGGCCGTTTGCAGTAGTGATTCTAGACAAAAAACGATGTCTTCTGTTCTGACTACCATTTCTCAAAGACAGACGGATTCTCTCGGACCTAGAAGCTAGGCCACTCCTAGGAAATTTGCTTCTAGCCACCATCTTGCTACTGCTCCCTCACCCCAAGCTCAAATGCTTAAAATGGTGGAGGATCTTATCTCCCTTATCCAAGGTACTCAGACCCCCAGTCCAAAAAGGAAAAGGCACCCTTCTCCAGAAATTATGACGGACCAAGAGTCTGAGGAATCTGATTATTCTGCTTTTGAAGAGGAACAACAGCCCTTAACTCTTTGAGGATTCAGATGCAGAGGAATTCATCCCCACTGCCTCCCCTCCAGAGGACCTCTCCTTTGGGGAAATCCTTGATTCCCTCAGGGAACATTTTCAGTGGGAATCTCCGGCCTACCCACAGTCAAAAGAAATGATGTAGAGAATTTCTAGACCTGGCCCAGCACAGACCCCTGGCCATCCCATCTATTCTGGAAGTGATGGATGATGTTTTTCATGAATCCAGCTTAGCCCCTGATGCCCTGCCTCCTGCTGCAGCTAAACCTGACAAGGTACTACAGAGTACTGGATTCTCACAGATACCTGTACAGGAACCCTGCTGCAGACCCTGAGGTCATTACACAGGGACCCAAAGGAGCTAAGACTACTACCAAGAATATTCTTCCTTCTGACAAAGACTCCAGAGCTCTGGACAGCTGGGGTAAGAAAGTATACACCTCTGCAGCCTTAGCTATCGGAGCACTCAACTGTCGGTTCTATATGTTAAAATATCAACAACAAACTTTGGAACAATTAAAACAAAATATTGCTACCTCTCCTGACGGTGCCAACTTAAAAGAGCTGGCAGAATTACTGCACTCTGCTTGTTAAGTGGCCAAGCACTTTTTACAGTGTGGACAATGACACCCTAGAAGCCTGTAGCAGGGCAGCAGTGACAGGATCTGTTATTAGAAGACATGCATTGCTGAAGGAACAACCTCTCCCTGATCATGTCAAGTCTAAACTTATTGATGCACCCCTAGATAAGGAATGCCCATTTGGGGAAAATACAGAAGAGGTGCATAAAAAGATGGAAGACAAAGCAAAATCTATACGAACAGTAAAAGATTTCTTTCAAGTTCAACTGCCCAGATTCAGAAGGACCTTCCCCTCTAAGCACTAGGCCTTCCCTGCACCTAGCAGACAGGGCCAACGTAAGCCCCGCAGGGGCAGGACATCCAGGCCCCTATCCCAGGGCCAGCAAAGAAGCAAACAGTGGACCACGTCCGCCTCTAAGGCAGGGAGTTCTAAGCCAAGCTTCTATGGCAAGTAGTCGCAATGACTTTCCCTCCCTCCTCTGCCCTTGTTTCACTCATCTAAAACTAGGAAGAAGACTCTCCCTCTTCAAGGACAATTGGGTCTCTATAACCAAGGACCAGTGGGTATTAAAAATAGATTCTCATGGATACAGATTCTCCTATTCCAAGGGGGTACCCAGACCTTCCCCCAAACTAGTGGGCGGAGGCATTAAAACAGGTAAAAACACTAATATCCCAAGGGGCAGTAGAGCCTGTCCCTCCGGATCAAGCAAGAAAAGGTTTTTACTTCAGACTATTCCTTTGCTCCCAGAAAAGAGGGCACTTGGCGCCCCATCCTGGATCTATCCAAACTGAACACCTCCTTGGTGGTACCCAGATTCAGAATGCTAACCTTGCAGTAGCTCCTGCCTATGCTCACACAAAATACCTGGCTGGTGCCCCTAGACCTAAAAGATGCCTACCTCCACATCCCCATCAGGGAATCGTGCAGAAAATTCCTGTGCGTCAGAGCAGGCAGTCAGCACTTTCAGTTCTCTGCAAGGTGGTAGTTTCTTTTATTCTGCAGTCAGAGAAATGTACAGATTTACCCTTACCTGGACGACTGCCTCATTCACGCCAACAGCGAGGAAAAGTTGCTCCAGGACCCTCTCTTTGTCCCTAGGGTTCACCATCAGTGAGAAAAAATCAAAGCAAAACCCCACCAGGAAAATTGTTTTCCTGGGAACTGTGCTAGACACAGTAACCCTAATGGCCTTTCTATCTCCAGAAAAGCAGAGCTTCCTGCCTTTCTACTTCACCCAGCTGGCTTCCAAAAGTCACCTCACTGTGAGGAAGTTCATGCAAGCCCCGGGATACATGGCATCTTGAGTCCTTCTCATCCCTCTCGCCAGGCTTCACATGAGAAAACTTCAGTGGTACTTAAAGAGCCTTTGGTGTCAGCACTCTCGGTCCCTAGAGACAGCTCTCCCACTGATCCCTTGCATAAGGGATGAACTTCTCTGGTGGGCAAAGACCTGTGCAATGAACAAGTGTCTTCCCTTCATCCTCTGCCCTTCTGGCCAGACCATCACCACCAATATCTCAGACATAGCTTGGGGCCCTCACCTAGCAGGCAGGTGTACCCAAGGCCTTTGGAATGCCCAGCAACTTCACTTGCACATCAACCAGAAAGAAATGATGGCAGTGCAAAACACTCCTTCCTTCCATCCCCATCTCAGGCCAGTCCTCCTCCTTATAAAAACTGACAACACCACAGTAATGTGGTACATCAACAAGCAGGGGGCACCCAGTTGTACCCCCATGCAGGTTAGCCACGAGTCTCTGGCTTACAGCCACCTCCATGGGGCTACACCTAATTGCCAGTACTTACCAGGGATCAACAACACACTGGCAAACCACCTAAGCAGAAGCTTACTGGACCCCCACAAATGGCAGCTCCACAGATAAATCTTTCTGCAAATCACCCAGGAGTGGGGGACCCCAGAGGTGCACCTCTTTGACACGCACCTCATCCACCAGCTGCACAAATTTTGTACCAGGGATTATCACCTCCTAGCACGGAAGGTGGATGCCTTGACCTTCCCGTGGAGCTCCCGCTTTGTGTACACATACCCTCCTCTGCCCCTTATTCCAAAGGTTCTGATCAAAATAAGAGAGGAGAGACCAAAGGCCATCCTCATTGCTCCAGACTGGCCCAGACAGCACTGGTACCCCTTACTGCACAGTCTGGCTGTACAGTCCCCGAACCTGCTTCCTCTAAGGTCAGACCTGCTGACCCAGAAGAGGGAGAAGGTACTGCACCCAGACCTACAGACTCTCAAACTTTCAACATGGTCTATACTCTAAAAAAAGTCCCTGTTAAGCAAACAGGTCCTGGACATATCACATAGGCCATAAGGCCCAGCACAAGAACATCTTATGCAGGAAAATGGAAAAGATTCTGCTCCCGGAAAGAATAAAAAGGGGGCAGTACCTCCCAACCCTCCATCACTCTCATCCTGGATTACTTAGTAGAGTTGCTCAATAGTGGCCTCTCCTTCTCTATTAAAATCCATGCCTCGGCTATCTCTACCTATTATGATTCAGACCCACCCTTCTTCTCTCATCCTTTGATGAAGCAATTCCTCACAGGGGCTTCTAATATCAGACCTCCCAGAAGGCCTCGTACTCAACCCTGGGACCTGAATTATATGTTAGAGAAATTAACATTACCTTCTTTCGAACCTGCTGCTTCAACAGAATTGAAATACCTCTCCTGGAAGACTGCCTTCCTACTAGCTATCACCTCAGCCAGAAGGGTCTCGGAGCTTCAAGCTCTCATGGCTGTCGAGCCCTTCATAATTTTCCATGCAGACAATCTTCCTGAGAACTAATCCCTCCTTTATGCCCAAGGTGGTATCTGATGTGGCCCTTAACCAGGCCATACACCTTCTCACCTTCTTTCCCAACCCTCAAAACAAGGGGGAAAGAATTCTACACTCACTAGACATGCATATACAACTCTGATACTATCTGGACTGTACTAAGCCATTCAGAAAAACTGACCAGCTTCTTGTAAGCTTTGCCCCAGGGGCAGAAGGGAAGCCCACCTCCAAACAAACCATTTCCAGATGGATTTCACACTGTATCCATTTTTGCTACAGACTACATGGGAAACCGATCCCTAAGTCTATCCGTGCCCACTCCACTAGGGCAACCTCCACTTCTACTGCCTTCCTCAAAGAAGTACCTACCAGGGACATCTTGGAAATGGCCACCTGGACCTCTGTCCATACCTTTACAAAGCATTACCGCCTACCTCTCTTTTCTAAGCCTAGGGCAGGGTTTGCCTCTGCAATTCTGCAGGACCTCCTGACCCATACCTAGGACTCCTTCCACCCTTTACCTCAGCTTTGGGAATCCTCCCACAGGTGTTGACTGCAACAGTGAAGATAGTACAGTTGTGTACACTTGCCATAAATGTAGATGTTCGAGTGTATTCACTGTTGCAGTCTTGGTTTCTCTCCCTCCATCCCTCATTTAACATCTTCCCCTAGGGGGACACAAGCTTCCCAAGGTGGCTGTTAGCCACCAAGACCACTTCTCTCTCTTCCCTTATGCTTCTGATGGGTTAGGGCAAGAAAAACTGATGTAATGACGTTGGCTGCCTTGTTTTATAGTACTGACAACCTGACGTCAGACTACAGGCGACAGCAGCCGGCGCACAAAAACATTGACTCTGGTATTTGGGCCGGCTGAGGGCTACCGCAGCAGGGATAACCCCACAGGTAATGTCTGAAAAAGTGAATAAACTCTTAACATCTACATTTATGGTATGTGTACACAGCTGTACTTTATAGCACACTCCACCAGGGCTATGGCTTTCTCAGGAGCTTTTTTCAAGGGTCTGGATACCTCTACCATTCTTGAAGCAGCCACCTGGTCATCAGTGCACACCTTCACCAAATATTACAAGTTAGACCACATTTCCAGAGCCAGACCAGATTTTGCCAGGGCTATCCTTCATGGATTCCAGGAAACAGCCTCTAGACCACCACCCCCTTATTCACAGTGAGCTTTGGTGCTTGCCCATATTTTGAATACTGCAACATCGGAATAGAAGGACATAGAAAAGTTGTGTAAAATCTTACCATAACCATAGATGTGTTTCTCTTCCACGTTGCAGTATTCTGTCCCACTCTCCTTCCCCTCCTATTAGGCTGCATTTCCCTTTCTGGGTGGCACAGGACTGGCATTGCCCTTACTAGGACTGGTTCTGACTGGGACTTATAGTTCTGAGGGGTGGTGCATACAGATGTCACTTTTATGGCCGACATTCCTTGAGCCACGTCAGACGTCCCACGCACCATACAGTGACTGAAAACTTGTATACTGGCCGGACGTTCACAAAGCAAGAGGAGTAAACCCATATGTTGAATACTGCAACATGGAAGAGGAGGACATCTATGGTTATGGTAAGATTTTACACAACTTTTCTTTCTACAAGCTACATATCAGTGTTTCCATATTTTGACAGTTTTATCAAATGTTACAGTAGTTTTTGGTTTGTAGCATTTGTTTGTTTATTTAACTGGTTGCTTTCAGAAGTATTACCCTACATTTTTTCCCACAAGTAGCTTTGATTTTCACTATCTTGTTGTGTATCTGATTTACCCTACTTTTATTCTTGTTTTTTAACAATGATAAAGAAATTTCAGAAATGTAAACGCAGAGTGGAAATTTTGTCCTAGGGCAGGCATAGTCTGTGTATAGATAATGCTTACTTTCAAGAAAATTGAGTCATTTATGAATCTGTTATATCATTTACTATTAGAAATAAGAAAAATAAGCTGGAGTTATTTGAGATGAAGTCTAGTTCCATGCTCATTCCTGATGAGGCTTTGACTTAGAGTGCCTTCTCAAGGTTGACTCCTTTGGCACAAGGACAAAGCCACTTAGCTGACAAGACCAAAGAAAAAATGAGAACAAAAATAGGGATCTAGTTAGATGGTTCTGTGGATACAGAGAAATGAGAACAAAAATAGGGCTCTAGTTAGATGGTTCTGTGGATACAGAGAAATGAGAACAAAAATAGGGATCTAGTTAGATGGTTCTGTGGATACAGAGAAATGAGAACAAAAATAGGGATTAGATGGTTCTGTGGATATAGAGAAATGAGCAGCGTAACATAAAAAGAGTTCCTGCATGTAAAGCAGTTGCCCGGTTTCAAATGTAACATGAAGCAGAAAAAAAAAACAAAACAAAAAAAAAACAGAACCAGCAAAAACATGGATCCTGAAAGCACCAATTTATTGTGACAGGTTAAAAAACCTACACATATGCAACACTTTTGCAACAGACCGGGTTCGGTAGGGTATACACAACCTTCTTCAGTGAAATTAAGCAAAGCAAAAATGTGACAAAAATATAAAGAGGTTACAAAATGCCCATTGGTTGATTCAATAATTATCATTGAGACCAGGTGGGAATAATCCCCCCAGTTTGATAATCCATTTCTTTTCCTTAGTATTAAGAATTGAATGCCAGCCTGCTTTATTTATTCTGTTCCCTTGTATAATGTCAATGGCCATGAATGTAAATTTGGCAGTAGTGTGTACCAAGGAGTGTTTGTATAGAGCATTCGTTATCTTATGTGTCCTGATATTGCTGATGTGCTCTGTAATTCGGATTCTGAGTGGCTGGGACGTCTGTCCAACGTAAAAAGCACCACAGTGACAACTGGCCAGATAGATAAGCCAGTCACTGCTGCAGTTGGCAAAAAATTTTATGTCAAACCTGAGAACAATTCCGACTGGAAAATTGTTTTGATTTGTTAATTTTGTCACAATTGGTGCAGTGTCCACATGGAAAACAGCCTATGAGTGGATCCCCTGAAAGTGTGGTTTGTTTAAATTGCGTATTATTGTGCCTACTGCCATGCTTAAAATGATTGAAGAAACCCCCTAAATTTTTTCGTTTCCTAAATGAAAACTGACATCGGTCTGGAATGAATTTAGAAATATCAGAATCATATTGTAAGATGTTCCAATGGTTATTAATACTGTCAATTAGTTGATTCGAATTCCGGGCATAAGTAGTAGTGAATCTTAATGTGGTGCTTTTGTCAGAAGTATGTTTCTAATACTTAAGAAAATCATTTCTATTGGAATAGTTGGTCATATTGCTGGCACTAGACACATGGCCCATAGGATAACCCCTGGACCTGAATCTTTCAGTAAGATCCCTCCTATGGTGTTGAAAGGCATTATCAGTGGAACAAATACGTTTGATGCAAATGAATTATGACTTGGGGATATTGCGTATGACATGAGGGGGATGAAAACTGGAAGCATGTAAAATAGTATTGTATTCAGGATGTTTCCTGAATACTTCCGTAGATAGTGTTTGGTCAGGCAATTTGGTAATTGCAACATCCAAAAAGGTGATTTTGTTGTAATCATAATGTACAGTAAATTCCAAACCCCAAATGTTGTTATTTAGGTAAGAAATGAAATCCATTAGACCTTGTATATCACCTCTCCAAACCATCCAGCAGTTGTCTAGATAACGACGCCAAATGTCAATGTGCTCCAAAAAAATGTTGTTCCGAGAGTTGTAAATTATATGATGTTCCACAAAAGCCATAAAAAGGTCAGCATAAATGGGAGCAAAAGAAGCTCCCATAGCTGTTCCCTTGACCTGCCAGTAACATTTGTCTTGATAAAAAAAGACATTACTGGTTAGAACAAATTTGGCTAGTTCAACCAAAAAGGAGTTGAAAAGGGGTTGATATAAACCAGCGTGATCTAACCAGAAGGACAAAGCCTCCAAGCCAAACTTGTGGGGAATGTTAGTATACAAGGAACAAACATCTAAAGTGCACATTACCCAGTCCTCTTCCAACTGACTGTCAGATATGATGTTAAGGAACATGGTAGTGTCATGTATACGTGATCGTACAAGACTCAACAGAGGTTTCAAATGCTGAGTAAGAAACAAAGAAAGGGTTTCTGTGATGTACCCTCTCCCAGACACAATGGGACGCCCAGGGGGATTGATAAGACTTTTATGGGTTTTCGGTAAGAAATATATGTATTGTGGAGTTGAGTCATGGACAATAAGTTGTTGTGCAATTTCCTCTGTAATGATAAATTCATCCTTGGCCCAAAGAATGAAGTCTTCAATCTGTTTTTGAAACCTGGATGTTGGATCAATTATCATACGTGAATAATACTTTTGATCAGATAGTTGTCTGGTGGCTTCCTCATCATAGTCAAGCCAATTCAAAATCACCACGGCACCCCCTTTATCAGCTGGAATGATTACAATATTTTCATTTTTCTGTAACTCAGCAATAGCTTGCCTTTCGGCTAAAGAAATATTGTTTGTTTTCCAACGTAAACCTTGACCAGAAAAATGTAGATCTTTGAGAATATTGCGCTGAAATTGAAGTACATTTGGATGCATTGGTGGGTTAAATTTGGATTTGTGATAGATGAATTTATCACTCATAGAACTACCTGAGTCACCAAAAAACAATTTCAGATTTAATAATCTACAGAAAGCAAAAACATCCTGAGCCATGCTGTCTTCAGTGATGATAAACCCAGGTACAAATGATAGACCTTTATTCAACACTGACAATTGGGTGGAAGAAGGTACAAAATCAGACCGATTCAAAACATTGTTATCAAAAGCAACATTTATGTCTCCAATACCATTTTCAATAACCCCTGAATGTTTGTGATGCCTTCTATGTTTCCTGCCCCCCCCCCCCCTGTGTTGCTTTGACCTAAAGGGGCAGAACCTGGGGTTCTTTTGGGGGCCGGTGAACCCAAATTGGACTGTGGCTCACTATCTGTATATGAGGATGCATCCTCAGTTGATGACCCTGATGTGTGTCCAGATTTTTTGAGAATGGATCTTGGTCTTTTCTTCCTAGAGGATCTATTGAAATTCGAAGTAAACCTAACTTGTTTCGTATTCACAGCAAAGGGGTTGGAACCCTGATAGTCACCTTGATCCCTCTGGAATTTTTTTAACTTTCTACTGCTTAATTGTTCTTCCAATATTTTGATATCCCCTGCTATTTTGTTTAGGTGAGATTTAAAAAATGGTTCCTCCTCATAAGGTTTGATAGCCTCAACCAATCTGGTAACAGACTGGATCTCAGAGTCTATGGTCCTGTCATAGAATTTAGATAATGATTCAACAAAGGAAATAGTCACACGTTGTTGAATGGATGACCACTGTTGAATAAGTTCCTCATCCGCATTTGAAACCAGGGGATGAATACGCACCCTTAGCCCCCTGGGTGTGATGCCCTTGGCTAGATAGGCCTTGAATAGTTTTGAGTGCCATATATTGGATCTCAGGGTTTTAAGATGTATAAACAAATTTTGAAAAGCTGAAAAACATTTAGATTCAGCATCTGAGGAGCCCATATTGTTGGTCAGATCACCAGTATTGCAGCTCAAACCAAATACCCTGAGGTCTTCCCTATCCGCAGATAATCCTGAAATAAAACTGGCAAAGTCCATATTTGAAATGAAAAACTGACAATATTAGTCATAAAACTAAGTCAGCAATCTAAAGGGACAATAACAGCCCAAAAAATGTATGTAAACCAGCTGTGTCCCTGATGTCAAATCAAAAATTGAATAAACCTCTGAATTATAAAAGATATATTTTTATCCTATAACAGTACCATAGTCAAAAATCATATACATCAAGTTTTGCACAAAGGGGCCCTGGTGAGGGTGAACCATTAAAGCACAAAAATTATCAAAAAATCAGCCAAACAAATCATGAAAGATTTGTAAGCATACATATAAAACCAAGATATTAGAGGGGATACCTAAAGAGATGAATAGGGAAAGTGCAAGAACATTGTGCAACCCGATTGGCCAAATGTGAAGATGAAATAGTATTGGAATCTGAACAGATGTTGCAATGCTATACAAAAACCAATGTACCTAATAACATATATATATAAAGGCCTGAACTCATGGGCTGCTAACTGATAATCTGTCCTATGTCAAAAATAATGAGCCAGAGTCTATTAAAGGAATGTTATAACCATATCAGACATAAAAGACAGAAGTTTGTGATGCCCCTATGACCAAAACTCTATACTGAGGTATAAATATTCCCTGATAACACAAATAAGATATTAATAACATGAAGTCAAATACTGACACGTGTGTTGTCATCCTAAAAATGAAATAGTCTAAACAGTATTATATCCATGTTTTGCTGGTTCTTTTTTCTTCTGCTTCATATAGAGAAATGAGAACAAAAATAGGGATCTAGTTAGATGGTTCTGTGGATACAGAGAAATGAGAACAAAAATAGGGATCTAGTTAGATGGTTCTGTGGATACAGAGGGGTAAAGCCCTGCCTGCACCCAAAATAGCCCATATTTGATTAGCTGCAGGAGTGCTGTTGTGGCTGCAGGTGTAGGATAGGAGTGGGTGGCCGATGATGGCTCTTCCATGCTGGCGGTGGAAGGCAGCTTAGGCTTGCTGCAGTAAGCAGCGTAGGAGTCTGGCACTGCATAAGCAGTGAGCTACTTAATCCGGTGGTTGCTTATACTTGAAAATGTGCCTTCACCTCCCAACGCCACTAGTTGCAGGGCTCGCAAGGCTCCTGCAAGGGTGAGTGTTATGGCGCACACTCCGTAGCTTATGATGCTGCACTGCCATCACTGATCTCTTTACTCCGTAGCTTATGATGCTGCACTGCCATCACTGATCTCTTTACTCTGTAGTTTATGATGCTACACTGCCATCACTGATCTCTTTACTCCGTAGCTTATGATGCTACACTGCCATCACTGATCTCTTTACTCCGTAGCTTATAATGCTGCACTGCCATCACTGATCTCTTTACTCCGTAGCTTATGATGCTGCACTGCCATCACTGATCTCTTTACTCCGTAGCTTATGATGCTGCACTGCCATCACTGATCTCTTTACTCCGTAGCTTATGATGCTACACTGCCATCACTGATCTCTTTACTCCGTAGCTTATGATGCTACACTGCCATCACTGATCTCTTTACTCCATAGCTTATGATGCTACACTGCCATCACTGATCTCTTTACTCCGTAGCTTATGATGCTACACTGCCATCACTGATCTCTTTACTCCGTAGCTTATGATGCTACACTGCCATCACTGATCTCTTTACTAGCCTGTGATGTGGATCAGGTTGGGCCTGGAGGAGGTTACAGTGAGTCCAGTAGATCTGGTGAATGAGGAGATGAGATGGTGACAATTGATGCAGGAAAAAAATAAGAATTGCGTTCTAAAGAAACAAGTGATAGTTCTTTTAGTGTTGTTTCTCAGGCAAAAGCCATTAAAGAGGAGCCATCATCAAGGCGACTGGCAAAAACAAACCACTGTGGCAGACCCCTAGTATAAATAGCCTCTTCAACAAAAGGAAAAAAATCCTCTCCAAAGCAAGAAGGAACAGGCAGAATGGTGCAAATCGGCACTCACTAGTCTATTCAAACAAATTAGAGAGATGGTGAAATCTGCCAAAGCAAACTATGAGGCAAAGATAGCCTCCTAGATGAAAGATATCCATAAGGCTTTTTTTTAATTGTTTATAACCTCAGCAGAAGCACTCAGCAGTGTGCCAAGTTAATCATGAACAGCTACACTTGCACCTAGCCTAAAACTATAGCAAACCTGCTGGCTAACAAGTTCAGTCCCCCCCCCGTCACCTCCTACAATAGCCAAAAAATACCCACAGTCATTATGAGGGGAAAAACACAGCCTTCATAGCTTTCTGACAACATTCCAGGATGATGCTTTAATAGTTTAAAACAGAATCTGTCGTTTCCCCTTGAAGACCTCTATAGCCACAGCCTCTGGATGGGCTTTGTTCCAGAGGAATATAGGACTGCAACAGCCATTCCTCTGCACAGCAAGGACCCATAAACTGACGCAGGGAACTGCAGACCCATAAGTTTGACCAGTCTTGTCTGCAAAGGCCATGGAGAGCATCATCACGGACCTTATCAGTAGTGATATAGGAACTCTCCACATACTAGACCAGACTTTGACTTTGTCAAAGGGAGGTCTTGCCTGCTCAATCTGGTGGACTTCTACGAGAAAGTCACCAGAGCAATGGTTGAGGGTAAAGTTGTTCACACCGCTTATCTAGACCCGGCCAAAGCTTTCAGCACAATTCCTCACATGGGTATGAAAGATGAAATTAATGAGTTAAGCATAAACTCCTACATTGTCAGGTGGATAGCCAACTGGCTCATTGACGGGACACAGTGTTGTCCATATAGGTGAAGCCACCTCTGATGAGAAACTTGTTACTAATGGTGTCCCACAGGGATCAGTGTTGGGACCCCTTGTGTTTTTTGTATACTTCTCTGAAGTGAAGGCCAGTGTTGGGGGCCTCTGGCTCACCAGGTTTGCCGATGACTGTAAGCTGGGAGCAATCACTGAATCTCCAAACGGTGTTAACATCATACAAACAGATCTAAAAACAGTAAATGGTCAAAAACATGGTGTGAAACTATATGGTAAAAAAAATGCATATTCATACCCTTTGGTAAATCAGATATCCCTGAAAATTATAGCATTGATGGCACACCTAAAAGTAGAATCAGTGGTGAGGGACCTAAGAACACAGATAGTAACCTAAACTTTGACCACTAGGTAATTGTGGTAGTGATTAAGTCATTCTGTGTGGCTCAATGTATATGTAAAGGGATGGCATCAAGATCAAAGGAAGTCATAGTGTCATTTTACTTGGCCCTCATCAGGCCTATAATTGAGTTCAGTACTCCCTTCTGTGTGTACCTAACCAGGCACTGACACCAATTGGAGTGGCATCGGAGGTTTCTCACTAAAAAATACTAAGTGTAAGACGCATGTCTTATGGAGACCAACTAAAGGCCTTATACCTGTTCTCCATCTCACATTGTTTGAGAGGTGACTTATGCCTGATCCAGCCCTGATGAAAATGTTACATATTTGTACGAAAAATTGTACAGGGATTACGCATTCCATGGACTTGAACCTTATTTGTGACTCTAACCGAACCTGCTGGCGACAGAGATACATATCTCAAAGGCTATCTTGTCTATTGAATAAATTTCCCACCTTTGTAAAACAAAGCCCATCCCTCACTTTCAAAAAGAATTTGGATAAATGGATGGGGATCCATAAATGCACTCCAGCGGTACTCCCCATGTCCCTTATGGATAGAGGCAGTCTGAAAAATGGCTCAGGGCTCCAGAACCCAAAGACCCACTACCCTGATACTACTCAATCTGACAACTGGGGAATTAAGGTATAATATTGTCATATCCTGGGTATAGTTGATTAGGCTGTTGAATCACCTATGAACCTATGAGAGTTCAAAGCATTTTCTGCCGTCGTCCCCCCTCCCCAGTTCTTAGGCACATACAGCCAGCAAAGCACTGGGGGGGGGGGGGGGATGTGCAACAGGCTGTCCACAGAGGGTGTCCCTTGATAGGATCCTAGGAAATGATTAGGCTTTCAACCTGGAGGTCATTTTAAGCCTAGCTGTTTCAACCCAATGTAATACTGTAGAGGTACTAGTCAGTACCAAAGATTGCATTTAGTGATGACTGCCCATGTCCAGGAGGGTTGTGGGTGCTATCCCCTTTAAGAATTTACGGTGTCCCATCCACTCATCCAGGTTCCTCTTGAACAATGACATACAGGTGCTCTGGTTTACATGAATTGATAGCCTGTTCCAAAGATGTGGCGGTCGCTGAGAGATAAATCTGTCCCTCCAGCATATCCTGTTTAAGTTGCAGGCAATATTTAAGTCCCTGGAATGGGTAGCCCTAGACCCATGTGATTTACAGTTATGCAGCAAGTTCATTAGGTTTGGGTCTTGGGTTGCTCTGTAGGCCAAGTATAAGTCTCCCCTAAGATGTCTATACGATATGGAGTATAGTGACAGGGACTTTAGCCGATCCGTGTAAAGCACATTATGGAGGTTATTGATCTTTTTTGTTAGAAACTTCTGATGTCTCTCTAATTGCTGTAGAAGCTTAGTATGGTACATACCAAATGGGACATGAAATTCAATTGTGGTCCGGATAAGTGCTGAGTATGGGGGGGGGTTAACTTATGTGAGCTACGTGGAAAGCTTTCCTTACAATGGTAGACACTTAGTGGTTGAAGTTAAGGTTACGGTCAACCTGTGATCCCATGTCCGTTACCACTTCATGGGTACTTAGGGTATTGTTATTGATTTCATAGTGTGAGGGGACATTGTTTGTGATGAAGGGAATGATGATGCATTTCTTTGCATTCAGTTTGAGACCGTGGCTAATACACCAGTTGCTGGTCTGTGTGAGACCGTCCTGGAATATACTGACATCATTTGGGGATTCAGTGATTGCACCTAGTTTGCATTCATCTGCAGACTTGGTCAGCCACAACCAGTTAGTTTTGAACTGAACTTCTGAGAAGTGTATATCAAACAGTAAGGGGTCCAGCACTGACCCCCCTGTGGCACCCTGCTGGTAACAGGTGTGCTGGTTGATTTGGAGTCACCCACTTTGATAGTGTGTGTCCGGTTTGTGAGCCAGTTGGCAACCTGTCTTACAACAAAAAGGTTTACATTCAGTTTGCTACGTTTATTGGTAATGCCTGAATATGGGATTGTGTAGAAAGCCTTTGCCAAGTCAAGGTATGATGTGTGCACAGATTTGCCCTCATCAATGGCCTTGGTCACATTTTCAAAGAAATCTACCACATTTAACAGGCAGGATCTGCCCTTCACGAAGCCAAATTGGGTACGGTCCAGGATTTGGAGGTCACCTATGTCTTTATGCGTTCCATAATGATGTGTTCCATGGCCTTACAGATGAGGCTGGTCAGGATTATGGGTTTGTTCCTAGGCCACCTTTGTGGAGGGGAATAACTGTAGCTGTTCTCTAGTCCACGGGAACAAACCCTGTGGTTAGGCTATGATTGAAAAAGGTACTTAGTGGTGATGCTAGTTCATGTTTTAGCCTGTTGAGAAGACAGCCTGTGATGGCATCTGGTCCCATAAAGGCAGTGTTCTTTCTTTGAACAGGGTTTTGAGGATCTGCTCTTTGGATATGTATGATATCACAAGGGACGTTTTCTCCAAGCAGCCCTGCTCCTTTCCACAAGATATGAGTGATGGTCTCTCCAGTCTTTTATCTGGGAGATTACACTACCCTGTGTGTGGTAAGGTGCACACAAACCCCACTTCCCCCAAGACAGGTGGGGTGGGTGGGCCATGGCTTTTACTCCTTGCCTCTATACCTGGCCCCTCCAGTGCTGGTGTTGCTAATCAAACCCCAATCACCTAACTTGCAATCCGTGCTCTTTCCCCATGTATAACAGAGCCAGGCACAAGTCTGTTAGAGTTGATCTGAAGTTTTATTTCCATATCCTGTTTTGAAGAAACATTGGTTAGAGGACATTCACTCTGCTGTCCCCCCAGCCAATCCCAAATTCTGGGAATATTTAGAAATAATGAGGGAAAAAGGGGAAAGGCCTACTGAGACTATTACATTACCTTACAATTACCTTACATTACCTTAATGCAGCTGGCAGGATGCCTTCTGTTTCTACCGCCTTTTGGGGGTGGTTCCCCTTGCCAGTAAGGTGATGTGGCTAGTGGTTAAAACGGAATGAAAAATCTCAATGTACTAATTTGAAGGAGGCCGCACAAGATGCTTCTTTCTCCCAAACATTGTACTTGTAGGTACCAGCACCTCAGAGACTCCATCACTGCAGGGGTTGCTGCTCCATGAAGCTCTGCAGTTCAACCACCCATTAAGGAATCCTCTGCAGTTGACAGACTTGTGAAGAGAGTTTTTATGCATCTACCAATTTTTATTTATTTTTTTTAAATACAAGAGCTGTAAACTGTTTTGCTTAACATGTTTCGTTCTCAGAGAGAGTTGGCAGGTGAAATCAAACAGTCCCTGGAAAGTGTAACAGGTGAAAACTGAATATAAATTATATCTCCAGTTGTCAAGCTAACCTCATAAGTCTGACATATCATACAGCAGACTGTGCCACAAAAGTAGAAAGCAGTGGCTTGTCTGTATGCTGCTATGCCTGGCTGTGCCTTACTGATTGATTTTGTGAACTTTGTAAATGCCCCTTTTGATTTCTCATTACTTTTGGGCCCAGCAGTTAGAGCTGAATTGGAGAAAAATGGAATAGAAGGGAAAAACTCTTGTGACACTTGGTGTCCAGTTTTAAACTCCACAATACTCATTTTTTAAAATGTAGTGGACCACGCTCCAGCCCTGTTTTTTGCACCACTAATAGCAGGGAAATAATAAAATTTTGTGGAACGCCGATAATTCGGTAGCTTTTATAAAGGTTTCCAGACAAAAAGCAGTAATGATTGAGTAACGGGGATATTGCAGCTCTCTTTTTGGGGCAGGGGTAGTAGCGCCTGAGGCCTTGCTCAACTATCCCACTTTGGAAGTACTTCAGGATTGTTTGCCATAGTGGGCCATTGTTCAGAACAAGTGCATTCAGGGCAGCAGTATCTAGAAGCAGTTACCTTCTGCACTTCTGCTATAGCTCCGCTGTGTTCCCCTGATTAATGTCCAAATGTTCTTCATTCCACATTGCTGCAGTCCTAACTATTGGGTAGTCCGCTGTCCAGTCGGCCCGAATACCAAAGTATATGGCTGACGTCGGTCAGGGCGCATTAGACTGACGTCAGTACGTCAGGGTACTAATGCGCATGACCGACGTCATGTCCTCAGTCTTTTTTGCCGCATGGTCCGATGCAGAAGCAGTTTTGCGAGTGCAGGTTGGCGTTCTGAAATTTTCTGAAGTCGGAGTTTCAGACCGAATCAAAGTTGGCTAAGTACCCGTTGGGAACATTTTGGTTTTTCTTGCCTCAGTATTTAACCGGATGTCAGAAAAAGTGAATAACTGTATTTCTTGTGGGAAACAGATACCTCATAGGGATTACCATACCTTGTGTATACCTTGTTTAGTGCCTGAGCACGACGTTGTTGGATGCCGCTCTTGTGCTAGATTTAACAAACGCACTATTAAGAGAAGGTTAGACTGTGCCAGGTTAGTGTTTGGGAAGCGTTGCAATTATAAAATGCCGTCGGATGCTCCGGCCGCTTCGTCAAAAGCGCAAGGACAAAACAGCGAAGCCTAGGGTTGATGAACCGGCAGTCCCGGACGTCGGTTCTTTAGAAGGCTCAGTGGAGCCAGAGGTTTTGCCAGGAGTTTCTTTGGAGTCTCAGGCAGAGACTTTACTGTTACAGGATGTGCCTTCTCAGGAGGTAGGCCAGGCTGAGGGGGCTTCTCAGGTAACTGTTCTTCCCTCTCTTCCCAAGGTAGTTAGAGCCTCTCCTTCTGTTTCCAAAACTTCTTTGAGAGGTAGGCCGAGTTTAGCTTCAGTGGGGCTTCTCCTAGCACTTCAGGTTCTGTGCCTAAGAAACATATGCTTAAAATGGCAGAAGATTTGATTACTATGATTAGAGGTTCTATGCCCCCTCCTGATAAGAGGCCTAGGGTGGAACCTGAGTTTGAGAGTTTTGAACAGTGTTCAGAGGCTTCTGAGTCTTCTGCGGAAGACTTGCAGGAGTATCCTCCTTATTCTGATTCTGATGTGGATGATTCCACTCCTACAGCTTCTCCTCCTGAGGATTTCTCATTTTCAGAGACTCTGCATTCCATGAGGGAGCACTTTAAATGGGAAGGCCAAGATTACTCTGATTCCAGGAAAAGGCTTAGGGAATTCTTGTTTTTACCCCAGCATAGGCCCTTAGCTATACCTCCTGTGTTGAATGTGGTGGAAGATGTTTTTGCAGAGGCTTCCCTGAACCCTGATTCTTTGCCTCCTGCTCCTGTTAAACCTGATGGGTACTATAGGGTGCCTGAAGCTCATAAGTATCGAGTCCTAGGGCAGACCCGGAAACTGTTTCTCAGGGACCTAAAGGTGTTAAGGCCTCTGTTGTTAAAAACCCTGTTCCCACTGATAAAGAGGCAAGGGCTTTGGATAGATGGGGAAAGAAAGTGTATACTTCTTCCACTTTAGCCATGAGGCGTTGAATTGTCAGTTTCACATGCTAAAATATCAAAATTATCTCCTTTCACAATTGAAATCTAAGGTGGATGCTTTGGCGGAAGGTATTGAGTGTAAAGAGTTGCTGGATTTAGTTCATGTGTCTGAACAAGTGGGTAAGCATTCTTTGCAATGTGGTTTTGATGCTGTACAGGCCTCCTCGAGGGTGGCTGCCACTAGTTCTGTTCTTCGCAGGCATGCCTGGTTGAGGGATCAGAATTTAGCTGAGCATGTTAAGACAAGGATTTTGGATGCTCCTTTACAGTCTGATGTGTTGTTTGGTTCGCCTGTGGAAGCAGTTTTAAAGAAAATGGAGGACAAAGCTAAGTCTATGCAAACTGTTAAAGATTTTTGCTGGTGCTGCCACCGAAGTTTAGTAGAAATTGGCCTGCAATGAGATGGACATATCCTGCTTGTGTTTTCCAGTCTAGGGGTAGGTCTAGGCGTGGTAGGGGCAGAGCTCAAGGTTCTTTAGGCCTAGAACAGGAAGTTCACCTGCTCAGACTTCTCGTGAGGGCAAGGGTCAGTCCTTTCGTAAACAGACCCAATGACCTGCCTTTTCAGCTGCCAGTAGATTCTCGTCTGGCAGCTCCTTTGGGAGGAAGACTGTCTCTTTACAAAGAAAATTGGGATTTAATTACTCAAGACAGATGGGTGTTGGATATCATTCACCACGGTTACAGGTTTTATTTCCATACATTGCCCCCTTTCAAAGGCATGCCAGACGTTCCTCCTCCACAAAGGAAAGAGGCTCACAAGCAAATTTCTCTGTTACTCCAAATAGGGGCCATTCAGCCAGTCCCTGTATCAGAAAGGGGCCTAGGATTTTATTCTCGCCTGTTCCTAGTACCAAAGAAGGGGAACACGTGGAGACCAATTTTGGATTTATCTATCCTCAACACTTATCTGGACATTCCCAAGTTCAAGATGTTGACGTTACAACAGCTTTTACCTCTGCTGGGCAAAGATCACTGGATGGTAACTTTAGATCTCAAGGAAGCTTACCTTCATGTGCCTATAAGACTAAGTTGCAGGAAGTATCTGCGTTTTCGAGCTGGAAATTCTCATTATCAGTTCTCTGCATTGCCCTTTGGCTTATCTACTGCCCAGAGTATTCACAAAGGTTCTGGCTCCAGTGATAGCTTACTTCAGGCTAAAAGGAATTCAAATCTATCCTTACTTGGACGACTGCCTGATTCTGGCTCAAGAAAAGGAAGACCTTCTACAGCATCTGGAATATGTTATAGCAGTGCTAAGATGCCTAGGGTATTCTGTGAGCGAAATAAAGTCCAGTCTAGTACCCTCTCAAGACATGTGCTTTCTGGGTGTGAGACTGAATACAGCAGCCCAGATGGCCTTTTTAACCCCGGACAAACAAAAGAGTCTATCCCTTTACTTCCATCAACTATCTCATCAGTCCGTGCTGACTGCAAGGACAGTCCTTCAAGCATTAGGGTTCATGGCATCTTGTATTCTGGTGCTTCCCAATGCCAAACTGCATATGAGGAAGCTGCAATGGTATCTCAAAATGTATGGACACAGCACTGCCAGGATTTGGACACTGTCATTCAAATAATACCTTGCCTTCAAAAAGAATTTTTGTGGTGGGCTCAGGAATGTCACCTAAACAAGGGACTCTCTGTGACCCGGCCAGAGGCGAGTCAGATTTTAACGACAGATGCCTCGGACATTGCTTGGGGAGCTCATCTAAATGGAAAGTGGATACAAGACAAGTGGCCTGCCAGACTACAGCATCTACATATCAACATGAAGGAGATGTTAGCAGTCCAGTTTGCATTAATGGCTTTCAAGGAGTTACTTCTTCCAGGGCAGGTGTTGATTCTAACAGACAACACAACTGTCATGTGGTACATCAACAAACAAGGGGAACACATTCTTATCCTCTATGCAGGCAAGCAATGATTTTATGGGAGACTGCGCTCAGCTTGCAACTAACTCTTCAGGCAAGGTTTCTGCCGGAGCACAGAACTCCTTAGCAGATGTGTTAAGCAGACAAATCATGGATCCCCACGAGTGGAAACTGGATCTTCATGTATTTCAGAAATTGACAGTGTCATGGGGAACTCCAGACATAGATCTGTTCGCTTCTCCACTAAACCACCAGCTGCCAAAGTTTTGCACAAAGGGGTTTCATCACACAGCTTGGAAAGTGGATGCTCTTTCTTTCAGTTGGAAAAATCTTCATGTGTATGCCTTTCCACCTCTGCCTCTTCTTCCAAAGGTGCTCTTAAAGGTCAGACAAGACAAGCCAAGGATGATTTTAATAGCTCCAGATTGGCCTCGGCAACACTGGTACCCACTACTAAGGAGTCTGGTAAGGAAGCCTCCATGGCCTTTACCTTTGATTCCACATCTGTTATCTCAGAAGGACGGTCATCTGCTCAATGTCAAGCTTCACTCTCTTCATCTAACAGCCTGGCATATTCTGTGTTGAAACACAGCAGGTCTCAACTTCCTCAACAAGTTTTAAATGTGATTATGGAAGCTAGAAGACCTAGTACAAGGAAAGTGTATGAGAAAATGGAAGAGATTTTTATTTTGGAGTACAGCAAAGAATTTGGAGGTTTCTGAGCCTAATTTGAGTGTGGCTCTTCAATATCTTACTGAGTTATTGGACAAAGGTTTGTCCTTCTCTTCCATTAAGATTCATGCTGCAGCAATTTCAGCTCACTATGATTGTGACCCACCATTGTTTTCGCATCCTTTGTTCAAGCAGTTTCTTAGAGGGCAAAGAATATAAGACCCCCATTAGAGCTCCTACTCCTGCTTGGGATCTCAATTTTGTGTTGGAAAAACTTACTCTACAACCTTTTGAGCCTGCGGCTACTGCTGAATTGAAATACTTGTCATGGAAGACTGCTTTTCTGTTGGCTATTACTTCTGCAAGAAGGGTGTCTGAGTTGCAGGCCCTTATGGCAGTAGAGACCCTTTTGATTTTCCATAAGGATAGGGTATCATTACGTACTAATCCTTCCTTTATGCCTAAGGTGGTTTCTAGTGTGGCTTTAAACCAAACTATTCATTTGCCTACTTTTATGCAGACCCCCAAAATAAAGGGGAAAAGATTTTGCACACTTTAGATGTACACAGGCAATTGCGTTATTATTTAAGCAGGACTAAGGATTTTAGGCAGTCTCAGCAGTTGTTTGTTTCTTTTGCTTTCAGTTCGCAGGGCAAGCCTGTGTCAAAACAAACTATTTCTAGGTGGATTGGGTTTTGCATTGCATTTTGTTATTCCCATCATGGCAAGGAGATTCCAGCTGGGATTAGGCCTCATTCCACTAGGGCTACTGCCACTTCAACAGCATTTCTAAGGGGGGTGGCAACTAAGGATATTTTGGAGGCAGCTACTTGGAGTTCAGTGCATACTTTCTCTAAGCATTATCACCTTCCTCTCTACTCTAAGTCTAGGGCTGGTTTTGCCACAGCTATTTTGCAAGGCATGTTGTCAGCTCCTGCTTCTTTATGATTTGCCAGCCTCCCTTACCTCTGCTTTGGGATTCTACCCAATAGTTAGGACTGCAGCAATGTGGAATGAAGAACATAGTACAGTTTTGTACCTACCATAAATGTAGATGTTCGAGGATCCACATTGCTGCAGTCCAATTTAGGCTCCCTCCTTCCCCTCTGTGTTTAGGGGTGGTTGTGTAGGTGAGGTTATATGCTGATAATTTTGTATATATTGTACATATTTTTGGTGCAGGTATATTGGGCCTTGTCTTTTTAGGGTCTTCTGACATCTGGGGCAAGAAAAGACTGAGGATATGACGTCGGTCATGCGCATTAGTACCCTGACGTACTGACGTCAGTCTAATGCGCCCTGACCGACGTCAGCCATATACTTTGGTATTCGGGCCGACTGGACAGCGGACTACCCAATAGTTAGGACTGCAGCAATGTGGATCCTCGAACATCTACATTTATGGTAGGTACAAAACTGTACTTTATGTCTCTAGAGTACAGTAATAAAAGTGTTATGGCTCTCTTAAAATTGGAGCCATCCAATAGATTCCCATGGGAGCAGAAAGGATGCATTTTTTAGTCCAGGTGCTTGTTCATTCCAGAAAAGACTGAGTCTCAGGCCAATATTCGTGTTAAGTTCCAAAAGAATGATTTTGCGTGCTTGCAGTATATGCCTTCATTCATCCTCTTTTAGAGGTAGACTGGATGTGCTATTTAAACCTTCAGGATGCTTGACTGCATATTAGCTTGCCAAGGAGGCCAGGAGGTACTTACACTTCTGGGTGGAAACCAGTCATTACCAATTCCTTCTGCTTGCATTTTGTCTCTCCTTAAACCCCAGAGTGTTTGTCATTGCAAAGGATCAGAGGCTACAGGGGATTGAGTTGCTCCCATACTTGGATGACTGGCTCCTTGGCACTCTATTGATGAATTGATATATTTTGGCAAGGGAGTGTCATGATGTCCTTCAAGGATGCATCTGCAGTCATAACATATGGGTTGTCCTGCCTCAGGCAGCCCTTCGGTCGGCCGGATTCCAAAGTCTGGGTCTGGCCTTGGCTGATGTCGCACTTTCCCTGACGTCAGAGCGTCTGGGGTATAAAAGCATCAGCCGACGCCATTTTCCTCAGTCTTTCTTGCCGAGCGGTGCCCGAAGCAGAAGCTGTTCGCAAGTGCCGGTCGGTCAGATCCAGAGATTTCAGCTACCGAAGACTTGAAAAGCTAAGTACCCGTTGGGGACTCTTTCTTGCCTCAGCCGATGTCAGACAAAGTAAATAATTGTTTAACTTGTGGGAAACAAATACCTCATAAGGATTTCCATTCTTACTGCCTTCCTTGCTTAGGCCCAGACCACGACGTATCAGCTTGTTTAGCCTGTGCCTCCTTCGACCGACTAACTCTTAGACGTCGGTCGGAGTTTGCAGAGGAATTTTTGGAGCCGCTTTTGCTTATAAAATGCCGTCGGAGACTCCGACTTTGCATATGGTCAACAAACGCAAGGAAAAGGACCGACACTCGCGGCCCGCGGTTTCGGCTGAAACCACGGCTAGGCCTACCGTGAGTGTCTCGGTTTCGGCCGAAACCGAGTCCACGGCGATTCCTACTTCCGAAACCATTCTTCCGACCACCGAGGCCAGAGAGGCCCCGGCTGAGTCGGCTTCGGAACTCCCTACCGAAGCTAGTGTTCAGGAATTGTCCGACACCATACCTTTGGACATTTCTACCCCTGCACGTGGGGCAGCTAGGCCCCCAGCTTCTATGTCTATTAAGGCCTTCTCCAGGGCTAAAGCTGCCAAACTTTCAAAAGCTTTGCCTGCCAAATCTACATCCCAGAGGCCTTCCTCTAGTTCACAGATCCTCAGCCTTGCTGAGGACCTTATCTCCTTAATTAGGGGTTCACAACCTCACCCAGACAGGGCCTCTCAACCTCCTCCAGACAAAGGCCCAGGACTGACCCTCTGAACCTCACTCCTCAGATTACTCCACGGATGGATCTGATTTGTCAGACCACCAGGAAGGGGCTTACTCGCCTTATGAGGATTCATATGCAGAGGAATCTATCCCTTCGGCCTCCCCTCCTGAAGAATTTTCCTTTGGGGAGACTTTACACTCCATGAGAGAGCACTTTCAATGGCAAGGTCAGGATTTCTCTGATTCTAGAAAAGATTAAGGACCTTTTGCATTTGCCTCAGCATAGGCCCTTAGCTATACCTCCTGTTCTAAATGTAATTGATGATGTGTACAATGATGTCAGTACAGCCCCTGATTCTCTTCCTCCGGCCCCTGCCAAACCTGACAGATATCACAGGGTCCCGGATTCTCATTTCCATCTGTATAAAGCCCATGCTGCAGACCCAGAAACTATTTCTCAGGGCCCTAAAGGGGTTGCAGCCGCTACTGCCAAAAATCCCTACCCTCTGAAAGAGAGTCTAGAGCTTTAGAGAGATGGGGAAAAAGGTTTATACATCTGCTACTCTTTCTGCCAGGGCATTAAACTGTCAATTCCATATGATACAGTACCAAGAATTTTTGTTAGATCAACTGAATAAGAAACTTTCTTCTCCTGAACCCTTAGACCGTAAATCCCTTCAGGATTTGGTACATAACTCACAACAAGGTTAGTAATCATTTTTTAAAATGTGGCTATGATGCACTGGAGGCTTCATTTAGATCAGCTATGACTGGGGCAGTTATTCGTAGGCATGCCTGGCTGAAGGAGCAATCTTTGCCAGACCATGTCAAAGCTAAACTCCTCAATGCTCCAATGGAGAAACAAAATTTATTTGGCTCCCCTGCACAGGAGATTCTAAAAAAGGTTGAAGAAAAAGCAAAATCTGTGCAAACAGTTAAAGATTTCCTGCAAGTTCAACCACCGAGGTTCAGCAGAAACTGGCCTACAAAGAATTGGTCCTTTCCAGACTCGTCCAGAGCACAAAGAGGCAGGAACAGGTGCCCTAGAGGCAGAGGTCAATCGAAGGGCCCCTACAGAGGCCGTCAGTGGCAGCCTGCCAACCAGAGGAGTACTGCAACAGCTGCAACTACAACCACTACTACAGGACAGACCCAATGACTTGACTCTGATTCCGCCTACCAGGGATCAACTGGAAGCACCCTTGGGCGGAAAGCTGGCTTTATTCTCAAAAAACTGGCATTGCATTACAAAGGATACATGGACATTGCAAATAATAGACAAAGGATACAGCTTTCACTTCCACACTTTGCCAAAAAGAAGCGGAATGCCAAACCTTCCACCAAACCAGAAGGCAGAGGCTTTAAGACAAATCAGCAATTTACTTCAGATGAAAGCTATAGAAAGGGTACCATGTACAGAACAAGGCCAAGGATTTTACTCCAGACTATTCCTTGTACCAAGAAAAGAAAACCAATGGAGGCCTATTCTCGACCTGTCCGCACTGAACACTTATCTCATTGTGTCAAAATTCAAAATGCTGACCCTACAGCAACTTCTTCCCATGTTGGGCAAGGTGTCTTGGCTGGTGACTCTAGATCTCAAGGAGGCATACCTGCACGTCCCTATCCAACCAGATTGCAGAAGACACCTCAGATTTCTTGCAGGATCAGAGCATTATCAATTCTCAGCATTGCCCTTTGGCTTATCTACTGCGCCCAGAGTATTCACGAAATGCCTGGCATCAGTAATTGCACATTGCAGACTTCAGGGAATTCAAATTTATCCATACCTGGACGACTGCCTAATACAAGCGGACAGCAAGAAAAAATTGTTAAAGGACTTGGCCTATGCCATACACCTGCTACAGACCTTGGGATACACAGTCAACATCCAAAAGTCAAGACTAGTACCGTCCCAAAGGATAACCTTTTTGGGTGCAGATCTGGACACAATCACCCAGATGGCTTTTCTCACAGAAGAAAAACAAAAACAACTTCCAGATTATTTCATGATTCTGTCAAGACAAACTCAGCTTACTGCAAGGAAAGTCCTGCAGGCCCTGGGTTACATGGCATCCTGCATAATTTTAATCCCACATGCCAGGCTGCATATGAGGAAATTACAATGGTACCTAAGGAGTGTATGGTCTCAACACAGTCACAGTCTAGAAACCATGATACCAATCATTCCATGCCTTCAAAAGGAATTCCTGTGGTGGGCTCAGGCCTGCCAGTCCAACAGAGGGTTGCCTTTCAACAAACCAAAAACAAGGCAGACCATCGCCACGGACGCCTCAGACCGAGGATGGGGAGCACACATGGAGGACAAATGTATCCAAGGCCTATGGCCTCAAGGGCAGCTAAGCATGCACATAAACCAAAAGGAAATGCTGGCAGTGAGGCATGCAATCGAGGCATTCAGACCCTTCCTCCAACAAGGACATCTGTTAATAAGGACAGACAACACCACGGTCATGTGGTACATAAACAAACAGGGAGGCACACATTCCTACCCTCTATGGCGGATGGCTATGAATCTGTGGAATCTATGCCTGAATCTCAATATCCAGCTGCAGGCCAAATTCGTACCAGGAAAAGAAAATGCACTAGCAGACAGCTTAAGCAGAACTACCATGGATGCACACAAATGGATGCTGCATCCAGACATCTTCAAACTCATAACAAAGACATGGGGAATGCCGGAGATAGATCTGTTCGCCTCCCCACTCAACCACCAACTGAAGACATTCTGCTCAAGGACATACCACCCACAAGCATGGAGGGTGGACTCTCTCTCTTTCAGCTGGAATGCCCCAACAGTATATGCCTTTCCACCTCTCCCATTGATGTACAAGGTTCTACTGAAAATCAGGGAGGAACAGCCAAAAGTGATACTAATAGCTCCGGACTGGCCAAGACAACACTGGTACCCACTATTGAGAAGCATGTCTCAGGCAAATTCATGGCCTCTTCCCCTATGGCCTCTTCTTCTAACGCAGAACAATTTCAAGACCCTGCATCCCAACTTGAAAACATTGCAGCTAACTGCCTGGAAAATTCCTTAAATCCCAACCAAACTGTTTTATCTCAGAGGGTGAAGGACATTATCCTGGAGGCTCGCAGATCTTCCACAAGGAAGACATACTCAGTTAAATGGAAGAGGTTTCTCATTTGGAGCACATCAAAGGGCACAGATGTCACAGTGGCAAACCTAGCACACATCCTAGAATACTTAGCAGAATTGTTCCACAATGGCCTGTCTTATTCTTCCATTAAGATTCATGCTTCAGCAATTTCAGCAGAATACAATATGGATCCACCTATCTTCTCACACCCTCTTCTCGGGCAATTTTTGAGAGGGATCAAAAATGTTAAACCTCCAAGAAGACCCCCTCTACCTGTATGGGATCTCAATTTTGTGCTGGAAAAACTGACACTACCTCCTTTTGAACCAGCAGCATCAACAGGCCTACAGATTTTATCTTGGAAAACTGCATTCCTTCTGGCAATCACTTCAGCAAGAAGAGTATCTGAGTTACAAGCATTAATGGCAGTGCAGCCTTTTCTTATTTTTCACCAGGATAGAGTGTCACTAAGAACCAATCCTACTTTCATGCCAAAGGTGGTATCTAGGGTATCCTTGAACCAAGCTATTCACTTGCCTACGTTCTTCCCTAACCCACAGAACAAAGGGGAAAAACTTTTGCACACCCTGGATATACACAGACAACTACGCTACTATTTGGACAGAACGAAAACTAGCAGAAAAACTGACCAACTTTTTGTAGCATATGCAACTGGGGTACAAGCAATTCCCAAACAGACAATTTCAAAATGGATAGGAAATTGCATTCGCTTTTGTTACTCCTTTCATGGAAAGCCAGTTCCTGAAAATATCAGGCCTCACTCCACAAGGGCCACAGCCACCACTACAGCTTTCCTACGAGGGGTGGCTACCAAGGACATTTTAGAAGCTGCTACTTGGAGCTCCGTGCATACATTTGCCAAGCATTACAATCTACCTTTATACTCCAGATCCCGAGCAGGGTTTGCAACTGCAGTGCTGCAGGGGATCTTAACTACACCATCCTTCTCTTAGTACCTCCTCCCCCAGATTGGCTATGGTATTCTACCCATATGTTATGACTGCAGATGCATCCTTGAAGGACATAGTACAGTTTTGTACCTACCATCAATGTAGATGTCCGATAGGTATGCATCTGCAGTCAGGATTACCCACCCTCCTTCCCCTCTGTGGTATTCATAGGGTACTTACCCCTCTTTCAGCTAGCTGGGGGAATCTATTGTGGTGTATTTGTTTGTTTGTACATGTATATAATTTGCAAATGTTTGGAACTTTTCAGCATTTATCCAAATTTAGCCTTCCTAGAGGGCACCTGGCATCTGGGGCAAGAAAAACTGAGGAAAATGGCGTCGGCTGATGCTTTTATACCCCAGACGCTCTGACGTCGGGGAAAGTGCGACATCAGCCGAGGCCAACCCAGACTTTGGAATCCGGCCGACCGAAGGGCTGCCTGAGGCAGGACAACCCATATGTTATGACTGCAGATGCATACCTATCGGGCATCTACATTTATGGTAGGTGCAAAACTGTACTTTACTCTTTTCTGGTCTTTTGTATTTGCATTGAGCACTATAGTATCCCAGATGGAATCCAGTCAGAAGCTTACATTCATCAGATGTTTGCTGGATATAACGATATTTCAGCCCTTTCTTCCTTTGGCTGGTCTGTCTACTACTTCAGACTTCCTTCTGTGAAAAAAAGAGGAAGAACAGAACAGTCAAACTGCTAATGCCCCTTTGCAGGCCATCATGGCTGGGGACTTGGGTGCGTCTGTATGGACTGAGAGCTTACAGAGACCTACTTCTAATGATTGGCTCAAGGGGATGGGGTAAAGGCTTACCCTGAGTATTTATTTATTTCCAAAGTAGAGGACGGAATTCACAAAGTGTTCATGCAAGAAGAGATTTTAGGTGTTGGTATTGAGGTCAAGCCTGCAAAACCAATTTCTAATGACTTAGGAGAGGACACCCCCCCCCATGATGTAAAAACTAAACAGACTGTCTTCTGTCTAAGCAGACCCCTTCTAAAAAGGATTTAATATGTTATTCCCCTTCCTGCTGTTTTCAGGTAGGCCAAGAGGACTAGTTCATAGTAACCCAGGGCTTAAGGTCCTGAAGGCCAAGAACAACAAGGCTCCTCTTTCCTTCCTAGTGAAAAGAAGAGAGATCCTTCTGAGGATGACTAGGAACTTTGGAACATTGACCAAAAAGATCTGGTCTCCCTCTGCTTGCAGGTCTCATTTCCTCCTCAGTTTTGACTTTGATGTAGAGGACACCTTGTTTCTTTTTTGACTCTTCCAGTGTGGAAATATCCTTTGGAGAAACTTTGATCCCCATGAAGATTTCCTCAAGTGAGAGGGAGGCAAAGCCTCAGACATTCAAAAAAGGTATTTTGAACTCTTGCAAATGGAAGCCTCTGAGTCTGTGGCCTTTCACACTATCTTAGTAAGTCCTGGAGGATACATTTTTACTAACTTATCGGGCTTCAGACTCCCAAGTCCTATACCCCTAAAAAAGCTAGACAGAGTCTACATCTTTGAAGATGCCCACAAGTATTGTTAAAGGAATTTGAGAGCAATAGATTGGCAGGTTCTTAACCACAAAATTAGTTTTGGCTGTATTAGATATTCTGGGTAAAAGTATTGGGACATTTTTGCATGGCTAACTTAGAACTATTTTATGCTTGTGCAGCAGTCGGAGAGTTCCAGCAAACATACTTTAAAATGTGCGTATGATGCTGTAGATAGTGGTATGACCACATGCTCTGCTAGAAGAAGGAAAACATGCCTGGCTAAGGTTGCAGCCCCTACCTGAATATATTAAAACACAATTAATGCTTGGATAAGGAATTGCTGCTTTGAGGAGTCCACTGCCAAAGTCTTTTAAGAAATTGGAGAAGGATGAAATCATGGAAGGAGTCGAGCAACTTTTTTACATTTCCCTATACACAGATATGAAAGGGACTGCCTTACAAACCTGTACCTTTTGTAAGAAATTATCTAAAGCAAACCGCATAAAGGGAGGAAGCCCCACTTCAAAAAGTGAAGGAGCAGTGAAGATAAATGGAAAAGATTCATAAATGTTTGTCTCTTACCTACCCACCACTTTCCCATTCCAGCCCATCCTCTTCTGCACCCCAAAAGATGGCTGACCAGGCTTTCCTTATGCCTTACCAATTGGGAAATCATCACAGTAAATACATGGGTTTTAAGCATTATCAAAGAAGGATATAGGCTGTAGTGGGCCAGCAGATCCTGATTGCCAAGATTCCCACAGGTTCCCAGAGAATTAGATAGACCGATTCCTCCCTTCCTCTCGGACTTGCTCTCTTAGGGGCTTGTAGAAGAGGTACCTATTCAACTTCTGAGCAGAAACTTTTATTCCAGATTTTTCTGGTCTGCGGGAAGGAAGAAACATAAAGGCCTATTGTAGGTCTATAAAGACTCCTGATGCTGACCCTGCAGGCTGTGCTACCCATTCTGCATCCAAGGACCTAGTTGGTGATATTGAAACTGAATGATGTTTACATTGATTATTGCTATCAAAAAAAAAATGCAGACATTTTCTCAAATTCTTTGCCTGGGGGATGACACATTCAGTTTAGTTCATTACCTGTTGGGCTCACCAATGCACACAGGTTGTTAGTCCCAGCTGTTGCTTACAACAGGATGCAGGAATTTACATCTTTCCTTACTTGGATGACTGTCATCATCAGGCAAACTCAGCCGAGGAAGTAATTAGGGCACAAACTTTCATCAATAATCTTCTGGACCACTCTGGGTTTACTGTCAACCTGCAAAACTCAAACCCTCATCTGGTGCCATGAAAGATCCAGCCCTGTTTGATCTCTTATTCCTTCGCCGAACTAATGGTACATCCAAGTACTCTGTTAAAGGAACTAAACCTTCATCAGCAGATAGGACATGTTGGTGTGAAGGTTTCATATTCCAATGTATCAGTCACCTCTGGAACAAACTTCCACTACATGTCAAGCAGATTAAGCACTCTTGCCACCTTTAAGGTAAATCTAGATAACTGGATGGGCAGCTTCAAATTATCTCTATCTTGTCTTTCCTTCATTAAGGCCAGAGGGAAATTTTGAATATTTTTTTTGGCTAGACTTGAAAATAGTCTCCAGACTGATTGCATAGTACTTACCTATGAACCTGTGGTACCATTCCAGAAGGAAGTCTCTCTAGGCTCCATGAAGGCTATCTTAACCTAGATGGCCTTTCTTCCTCAGGACAAGCTGTCAAGCAACTGCAAGTGTTTCTCAAACCTGTCAAAATGAAAGAGGTCTGCAGCCAGGGAATTTCTCAAGGATCCCGGGTTTCAAGGCATCCACTATCCCCAATTAAAACTTCACATGAGGAAGATGCCATGGTACTTCAGGTCACTGTGATGCTGACTTCTGCAGCCCCAAGACCCTTAATCCCAGTTTCCCCAATTTGTTGTATGGGAGCTCCAGTTGTGGGTAAGATGGATCATTTTAAATTGCTGAGTCTCCTTTGTCCAGGAGCCCCCCCCCCCCCCCATACACACACACACACACACACACACACACACACACACACACACACACACACACACCAGACTATTACCACAGATACATTGCTTGGAGAGCCTTCTGTCAGGATTTTAAGATTCCAGGGATTCTTTAGAGGCTACCCCTAGGGTGGTCATAGCTGATGTCCCCTTAAAGAAGTCTTGCGGAGACAACCAGTAATATATGCTTTTTCAAATCATTTTAAGATTCAAGCTCTTGAATCTCATCAGAAAATAAAGAAGGCCTTTATTTGTTTTATCAGAAATAGCTTACAGGAAGGGTCAAGAGAGTCTGCACTAAACCTAGAACTAACCTTGAACTAAGTCCAATAAATTACTCTTGTCCAGAGTAAACAAGACTAGAGATGGTGCATTTTTAATTTTTTTATTTTGATGGGTATTTCTGCAGAAAATTACCCACTTTTGTCAGAAAAAAAACTTTCTAGGGATGGGCATAGCATTATGGCTAGGCAGAGTGGAATTCTCTATCCCTTCTCCCAGGACTGACGAGTTTCTGCAGAAAATTACCCACTTTTGTCAGAAAAAAAACTTTCTAGGGATGGGCATAGCATTATGGCTAGGCAGAGTGGAATTCTCTATCCCTTCTCCCAGGACTGACGAGTGACTCTCCCTTGCCCACTAAGGGCACTACAGTATCTGCAGTGGATATGTCTAACCCCCCAGTCCATGGTGGCATAGGGACTAATACTAGTGGGACCCACCAAGGAAAAAGATGAGTGGTTTGAGGAACCAGTTTTGGCCAGTCACATGCCTTTGGCTGAGGCACTTCAGCATCCTGCTGTGGTGGCAAAGGCTGTTCGACATTTTTCTTTTCTTTTTGTGGCTGGAAGAAGTAAGAATTGAGGAACCAATTCCATGGTCAGGTTGAAAAAGGTGCACGATTTCCGTGGAATCCTGGCAGCAGTAGTCAGTAAAACTAACGTTTTCCTGCTAAAACACAATAAAAAGCACTTAAAACACTACCCCCCCCCCCCAGTAAAATAACTCTTATCACAGAAAAACAGTTTAAAGTAAGTTTTAAAGTAAATATCCCATTTAAAAGTGAACGAGAAAGATAAGACTGTCATTCTAGACACTTTTTACTAGCTTAAGATTTTGGAAAGAGTAAGTTTGCTTTCAAAAAAGTTTTTTTCCCCAAAGGGAGTTTGTCTGCCTGGCAGTGGAACAGTGTTAGCCACCCATTGATCCTCAAAAGTCCACAGAGGAATGCTCTCTTCTGTGGAAGGAAAGCTCTAGAGGGCTTGTCATCCAAACGTTAGATGTTATGTGATCCTATCTCGCCTACATTCTGACTGATGGGTTCGGAGCCGATCCCTCGGCTCCGACTCGGCACGCTTATGCCAAAGAGCGAAGTCTCTTATTGGCTGAGCTTACTATATCCCAGGATGCACCACTACCAGTCCCCCAGATCTCGTTTGCCGCTAACCTGCGAAGACGTGGTCTCGAGCTGGCTGAGCTGAGTAGTTATTTTAACTAACTTTTTCTGTCAGTTTTTTGCTGTTGTTCTCTCAAAAAAGCTGTTTTAACAGCTATTCTTCTCATTGTTGTGTGATTGGTTGGATTTGTTGAAGACTTTTGTTGTGTGATTGGGTTGAGTTTGGCAGGCCCCCTTCATCTAGGGCCTTCGGTCAATCAACCCTCCTATATCTTACATATAGAGAAAAGGCTTTCAATTTTTGTAGCTCTGTTTGTTCTTACAGGGTTTTCAAAGTCCCTGTCATTTGCGGCTGACGATAACTGTAAGCCTATACTTAGGGGTGTCACCAGTAATTGTATTTTTCAGTCAGATTACTGAAATTCTCCCATAATGTCTCAGAATCCTAGGCCTTGGGCTTTAAAAAATGTACAAAATGTAGTTTCAAAATGTCCATCACGGACGATCACTCGCTCTGTGTGTATTGCTTAGGTGCAAAACATTTACAGGAATCATGTAGCGTATGTCACGCTTTTTCCTCAAGGGTCCTCCAGGAGAGGAAAAATAAATTAATTCTTAAGGGGTTAATTAAACCTTCTTTTGAAGAAGCCTTGGCATCTTCTCCTTCTCCGGCCAAAAGAAAGGCGTCGGTTCCGACCAGTCCGTCGGATCCGACCGCTAAGAGACATAGGCAGGCCTCTCCTTGGCTCCAAGGACTTGGGCCGAGGTGGAACGGTCTGCCTCGATGCCACCAGTATCGACTCCTCTGGCCGGAGCCGATGGCTGGGGCATCGAGGCGGGTCACCTTCGTCGGCTCCACTGGTCTCGGGCCGACAAGGGTCGCCGCTCAGACACTTCCTCCTCGGCGTCGAAGTCCACCTCGGCACCGATGGAATCTGGTGTGTGTATTCCCTCGGCGCCGATACTCATCGAGTCACCTCGGAGCCGGTCCCCTAGCCCTTTGGGGCCGTTGGAGAGGCCGTCTCGAACCCGTTCTGTTTCCTCTCGGTCTTCGAGGATGTCAGATTCTGATATAGACAGGGTGCTCCAAAGACTGTTCCAGTCCCCAGTCTTCCAAAAATTTGTTTCGGTTCCGACCCAGTTGGCTTCGGAGCCGATGACCTTGGCCCACCCCATTGCCATTCCTCCTCCGACTGCTTCGGCTCCGTCGGAGCAGGTGGAGATCTCAGGGTCGGCTCCGACCCTTACTCCAACCCGGGCCTTCGGGTCCGAGTTTGGTACGCGGACTTCTTCGGCTGGACCCGGGGTGATGTTTGGGACCTATGCTTTCGGTTCGAGCCTCCCCTCGGTGCTTCGGCTGCGGGACTTCCGTCGGCTATCACGGCTCGGGGACGGACACTCCCAGGATTCTGGGGTCCGGCTTTCAGAGCCATGAGGAGTGCCTTGGCCAAGTCCTCTTGCCATCTCTCCGGCTTTACCGGCACCTTCCTGGGCGTGGAGACTGGGTCTTTGGCAGTTCCCTGTCCGTAGTCAGCGGAGCCCGGGCCTGAGGTTACCCCAGTGGGGGTTTCCCTCCTCCTGAGGGTTCTTCGGAGTTGTTTTCGGAGGAACCCCCAAGGAAGAGATCGTGCAAGAGGAAGCACGTGGACTTCCCCGAGTCTATTACATCAGACACTGATCTTGATGATGCAGAGGGGTCCCAGTCGTCCTCGGATGATGTCTCATTTGCAGACATCTTAGAGATCCTTAAACAACGAGGTGGCTGGATATCCAAACCCCCCTCTGCTGATGAGTCAGTGCTCCTCAAGGCCTTTGGGGCTCAGCCCTCCGCCTCCTGGGTGTCTCCGCCCTTGACAAGCTTCTGGATTTAGTTTGTCGAAGGCGTGGGAACATCCAGATACCGTGGAACCAGTCCCTTCTCGTCCAAATAAATTTTTGTCTGCTCCGCCCGAGAAGGAGTTGCTCACTAAAGGCGTGGCTGTAGGTGGCATGGTGGTGGCATCTGGTACACAACAGGGCGTGGCAGAGGCTTCAACGTCCATCCATCCTCCTAATAAAGAGTCTAGGAGTATGGACAGGTGCAGAAGCGCACCCTGACTTCAGCGGCCTTTACTTTAAGGTCTCTGAATTATTTGGCACATTTTACCAGGCTTCAGAGGGATCTGGTCAAGGAGTTGTCAGATTCCCTCTCGGGTAACCTACCTGAGCAGCTAGCCCAGTCGGTTAGCTCTCAGTTGGCTATCCTTATGTCAATTTCTAACTCGTCCATGAGGCTCATTTCCTATGCGGCCGAAGGCGGGTAGAGCGGCAGGCACAGGCGTGGCTCTCGGAGACAAGCCTGGCTCCGCTGTGTCAGTTGTGGAGGCCTTCAAGTCTTCCTTCGCGACGCTCCCTTTGATGAGTCCTCCTTGTTTGGACCCAAGGTTAAAGACACCCTTACCCGCTGTGAGCAAGAGGGAAAAACTTTATCTGCCGTAGGAGCCCGTTATTCCACCCCTTTCGGCCTTACCCCAAGGCTAAAGGAGGGAAAATGTGGTTCCGCAAATCTCGTAAGTTTTTCTCCCAACAGCAGGAAGATTCCCCTTCCAGAGGCAGAGGACGGGGAAATTTTTCAGGGAGACGCCGTCCCAGAGGCGGCAGAGGGCCCCGCAATTCTGGAGACCGCGAGTCCTTTCGTGGCTCTTCAGCCTCCCACACGTCATGAGGGATTGCCCGGCTGTGCTGCTCCGGAGCCAGTCGGGTGTCGTGTTGCCAAGCACCTAAAAGCCTGGGAGTCAATCACTCAGGACAGATGGGTGCTTCGGATCATTGCCGGAGGTTACACCATCCCATTCACATACTCGCCCCCACCGTCCAAAAGAATCCCGGACCCACCACCCAGTCAAAGGGAAGCGGCAGCCGCAGGAGCGTTAAACCTGCTAGAAAAGGAGTCATCCAACGGTCCCCACAGACCAGATCGGATCAGGAAATTACTCCAGGTTCTTTTAGTGCCAAAAGACAGGGGACCTGGGACCAATATTGGATCTCTGCAGACTGAACCAATCCGTCACGAAATCCAAATTCGAATGGTCACGTTACAATCCATTCTCCCATTGTTGGAGAAGGATGTTTGGATGTGCTCCATAGACCTCAAGGACGCCTATTATCACATACCGATACATCAGGTGTCCAGGAGGTATCTGCGCTTCAGCCTGGGAGTCAGTCATTACCAATTTTGCGCTCTGCCCTTTGGTCTCACCACAGCCCCAGGGTGTTCACCAAGTGTTTGGCAGTAGTGACGGCTCACCTGAGAAGTCTTGGATTCCAAGTGTTTCCCTATCTGGACGACTGGCTCCTGACTGCCACCACCAGGCATCTACTAATGGACAACCTCAAAGCCACCATCTCCTGGGTATTACCCTGGGGATTACATTCAATTGGTCAAAGTCTGTCTTGCTGCCCTCTCAGCATAAAGTTCATAGGAGCAGAGATAGACTCAAGATTGATCGCGTCTTTCTTCCTGCCGAAAGGATCCAAACTTTACAGGGCCAAGTTCAAGCTCTGATCTCGAGATCCAAAGCCCCAGCCAGGATGGTTCTACAAGTTTTAGGCTCAATGTCTGCCACGGTTCTTTTAGTTCCTCTGGCGAGATTGCACATGAGGATTCTTCAGTGGCTATTGTCAACTCAATGGTCCTTTCAGGATCTTCCTCTCAATCATCACATCATGATTACGGAAATATGCAAAAGGGACCTTCACTGGTGGCTTCAGACATCCAATTTGGATCAAGGAAAACCCTTTGTTCTTCCCTCTCCAGTGGTTACCCTGACGACAGATGCCTCCCAGATAGGGTGGGGGCATTGTCTGGGCAGGCTAGTTCAGGGCTCCTGGCTTCCAGGCAGCTCTCCTCCACATCAACGTGTTGGAGATGAGGGCTGTACTTCTATCCCTACAGGCCTTACACAAGTTTCTTCCTCAGGGCATCATCGCCATCCACACAGACAACATGTCGGTGGTCTGGTATCTGAACAAACAAGGAGGGACCAGATCGTACCCCCTTTGCAGAGAGGCCATGAGAGTGTGGGAATGGGCTGTAGCTACCAACCGCTTCTTGGTAGCGACCCACATCCCGGGAAGGTCAAATATATTGGCAGACAAATTGAGCAGGACAATTCTCTCTCCTCACGAATGGTCTCTAAACCACACAGTAGCAGCTCAGGTTTTCAGGAGATGCGGGGCGCCGTGCTGCGACCTATTTGCAACTCCACTAAACACCAAGTGCCAAAGGTTCTTCTCCTTGATCCCACATCAGGGAGTACCAGCTATGGATGCTCTAGCACAACCTTGGCCAACAGGGCTACTTTATGCCTTTCCTCCAATTCCACTTCTCCCCAAAGTTATTCAAAAGCTTCTCAATTGGGGTCCTCAATGATACTGATTGCCCCATTCTGGCCTCGTCAGGTATGGTTTCCTTACCTGAAGAAGCATGCGGTGGACGATCCGTGGACTTTAGACCTAATTGCGGACTTGCTAATCCATCAGTCGGGACATCGGCATCAGTCCCTTCAATCTTTGAAATTGACAGCTTGGCTCCTCCACTTCCCACTTTTGTTAGGAGGCACACACTAGACCGGAAGTTGTTCACATTTTATCTTGGCCCACAAACCCACCACTAACAAATTGTACCTCAGTAAGTGGAAGAGGTTTGCTATCTGGGCTCAACTCAAGGGCTTAGACCCTATCTCTGCTCCTGTCCCAGAGGTTTTGAAATTCTTAACATCCCTGTTTAATCAAGGATCTTCTGTCTCAACTATTAAAGTCCAACTAGCGGCTATCTCTAAATTCCACGAATCCATGGATCCTCCTTTGATGAGCAGCAGACTATGCAAAACTTTCATTAAAGGTGCGAGCCTATTAAGACCCCCAATTTTTCATCCTGCACCTCCGTGGGATCTTGATTTGGTGCTTCGCGCATTAACATCTTCCCCTTTCGAACCGGCTGCTACATGTGAGTTAAAATATCTGTCTTGGAAAACTGCCTTCTTAGTTGCAATTACTTCTGCAAGAAGAGTTTCAGATCTTCAATGTCTATTAAGCCACAGTACTTGATTTTCCACAAGGATAGAGTATCACTTAGGCCTAATCCATCCTTTGTCCCAAAGGTCTGTTCTAGTTTCTGTCTCCAACAATCTCTAGAGCTACCAGTTTTCTTCCCAAAATTCTCCAATGAAGCAGAATACACTCTCCATAAATTGGATGTTCACAGGCAATTACGCTTCTATTTAGACAGGACTCAGCAACTTCGTAAGTCAGACCAGTTGTTTGTGTCCTTCTCAGATAATAAATTGGGCCAAACCATCACAAAAGCTACTATCTCCAAATGGATCAGAGATTGCATAACTCAGGCTTATTCTTCTTGAATAAGCAACTTACAACATCCATCAAAGCTCATTCTACCAGGGCTATGGCTACTTCTATAGCTTTTCATTCCAAGCTCGCTATATCGGAAATTTGTGCTGCGGCTACTTGGTCCAATCCGCACACTTTCATTTCCCACTACAAATTGGATGTGGCATCTAGAGGGCGAGCTTCAGTTGGTTCCCCCCCACTCACGAGTGTTTTCCAGTGAGCCACCCGGGATTCACGTGCTAGGACGCTGTCCCATCAGTCAGAATGTAGGCGAGATAGGATCACATAACATCTTTTAGTTATGTACTCACCATAACTTCAGATGTTTGGGATCCATCTCGCCACATTCCTAATACCCACCCTCCTTCCCCTGCCTTGGAGATCAGAAGAGATTGAACGGTTTTGAGTTCTACTGTTTTATCTTGTTTCATCTGACGATGTTATATAAGCAGGGTGTGCATGTGTGCATGTATGCGGACAAACTAGATCTGGGGGACTGGTAGTGGTGCATCCTGGGATATAGTAAGCTCAGCCAATAAGAGACTTCGCTCTTTGGCATAAGCGTGCCGAGTCGGAGCCGAGGGATCGGCTCCGAACCCATCAGTCAGAATGTAGGCGAGATGGATCCCAAACATCTGAAGTTATGGTGAGTACATAACTAAAAGTTCAGCTTGAGCGAACTAATTGTTTGGGTGTGTGGAGGGTGGCCCTGCAAGCTATATAATCTGTCTTGCTGTTATATACTTAGCAGGTTACAACCCATGTAGCTTACGCTTCTGCAGCAATGACTATAATGCTGAATATCTGATGGTGCTCACTGAATCAGCTAGTCTTGGGGGGGGGGGTGTTATCCATGTGCTTATTATCTTTCTGTCATACCCCTATATCTGGGTGAGTCCCTCCATCTGGTAGCTGCAGATAACATCTTTTGCAAGTTTGTGCAGTATATAGCAGTGTATTTTCTTAAAAATAATGTTTGAGTCTTATTATTGAGTGCAGATCGAAATTTGTAGCACATAGGCTAGCCATATTCTTTTGAACTGTATGTAATGCCGTGGCATGCACCAGCAGGAGGCACTCCCCCCCCCCCACACACACACACACTTTCCGAGAGAGGGACATTAGTGATAACTTGGAGACTTCCCCTGAAGATGATCTCCTTGTAGATCAACTGAAGAAATTACTGAAAGTAATTTATTTTTGTTGAATGTGCATTGTCTGTAAAAGGTAAGTTGTGTGTATTATGTATTTTAGGAAGACAAGTTGCTCCTTGAGAGCCAGCTGGTTTTGGCTACAGCAGAACCTCTCTGTTTGGACCCCTCCATTGCAGTAACTTGTACAACAAATCGTCTTTTATACAACAAGCAGAAAATGAACACTCGTCCACTGAAACGGTAAATACTTTTCTTATCCATGTATTATACTAACCATTTTGTGGCTGGCTGAAATGTGGATTTTTTCAAGTCCCAATTTGGCGCAGTCTTTCTTTCTTTATAAATGTTTTTGGATATCCAGTATTTAAGCTGTTCATTTTTTGGTGGGATGCTTCTTGACTTTGTGTAGAAATGTCAGAGCAGTTAGCAGTTATCCGTTTGTACACAGCTTATTTCCTGCCCAGTCAGTAATGTTGGTGTTCAAGCTGGGTGCCTGACCAGAGTCTGGTTTCTGCAACTATGCACCAGCCTTTTGCTTTGGCATTTCTACTGGCTGGGGTGTTAAAACTGATAGAACCTGCCAGAAAGCCTTCTAATAAACAAATATAGTTTGCCACGTTGGTGACCGCTTTCTTATCCAGCCAGGTATTTCTTTTTCAGTGGTGGCCTCCACTACTTTGTATTTTTCTTATATCGAGCTTGGCTGTAAGTGCCTTTTTCTTGCATTGAGCTGGCTCTAAATGTGTTCTTAGGTATTTTATACTTGTGTTGGATAATTATGCCTGAAAAACTTCATTCTACTCGAGGAAAGGAGAGCACTGTATGCATAGTATATAATACTTTAAAATATTTATTTTGAAATTCATCTATTTCTGGCATCTCTACCAGGGAAGGGAAAAAAAGTTGTAACCCCCCCCCCTTCTGTGGGCTTGGCTAAGACATAGAGAATGTTCTGTGTGAAAATGTAACACAATTAATGATGGAGCCCCCTGTGTTCTTCCCATTCCCCCAGGAGTAGCCTTTGTAAGTTGGCAAAGGGTTCCACAGCCTGCACTTATCATAGAGGGGAGAAAGAGCAACTTTAGCAGGTTCCAGTGGTTAATTACATCACTTAGAGAAACCTAAGACATGTTAAGAGTACAAGTTGCAGTGCAACAAATGCTAACCCTTGAACTAGCTTAATGTGAAAACAGAATTATTCCAAAACAGCAAGAATGTAATCCTGGGGAAGTCGTTCAGTGGCTTTTTTTCCCTGCATAGATTCATAAATCAGCCTTTTGAGGAATCCCTTTGTTACCTTCTCTAAAAGGTTAATAACCTGATGGGTACAGTTGTGAGGTTGTCTGCGGAATAAATCCAGCATGATTAGGATTGATTGCATTTTCCACAAATTTCCTTACTTACCCCTCATGTAGCATTTGTAATTTCAATTTTAGATTAATAACATGGTGAAATGCTGCTGGACAGTTTTTATCAAGTCTAAGAATTATTGTGACCATGGTTCCCCATCACAAGTCTAAATGAAATATGTCAAGGATGTGAACATGAGAGTTAAAATATTTTTGCCGGTTGTGCAAGGTAAGATGAGAAAAGTGCTTATGAATTTCATTTGAGAGTTCATCCAGCCCTGGAGCCTTCCATAGATTCAGAATTTTATATAATCTGCAAGCTAAATGGTTTACCCAGTGTAGCTCTCCACAAATGACTCACTGGAGTAATGCCTGCATCAGACAGATATTCCTCAAGGGGGTCAGGACCCCCTTGGATGCCTGAAGTCACAACATGGGGTAGTCAGCTAAAAGAAATATATAATCTGAAGTAGGATTGTTCATTTGTCAGCAACCTGTGGGACCTGTGGGTTACGGATCCGATATCGGATCCGAGCCGGCAACTTGTTTCAAGCTAATGGATCAGAGCTCCTAGCTCCTCCCTTCACCCATAATCCCCTGCTAACCCTCCATGACCTCAGATCTAGTTTGCCACGCTTGTGATGGCTGGATCCTTTTTGAGCTCTACAGATAAGTGTGAAAAAGTTAACTTTTTCTAGTATTTTTCGTCAGGAAATTCTTTTTTAGTTTAAATTAATACTTGTAAAGTGTGTCTGAGTTAGGTTCCTTATTTTTTTAATTAATACCCTCCCTTTGCTGGTCGCTAGTGTGTGAGTGTTTGTTGAGTGTCTTTTGGGGCCTGTGTGTGTGTGTGTAGTTGTTTTTCTTTTTCTTTTTTAGTTTAAAAAAAAAAAAGAAAAAGGAATGGCTGAGGCCCCAAAAGCCATATTTTCTAAATGTACCAAGTGTGGCCATCAGCTCTCCCCGGCTGATGGCCACACTCGTCGTGCCTTGGGGTTGAACACCTCACCTCAGGCTGTACTATCTGTGCAGCGTTCAACCCCAGGGCACTGAAAGAACGGAGGTCGAAGCTGGTCCTGGCGGGACTTCTACCCCCGGATTCAGCTTTGGCCTCCACTACCTCTGCTGCTCCCGTGGCTCCATCACAGCCTGTGGTGGTTGCCACTCCTGCCCCCCTGCCTCCGTCTGGGACTCAAACTCCCGCTAAAGTGTCGGAGGACAGGGAGGCCAGGAGGGAGAAACGGAGGGAGAAGCACCACAAGCAGCGGGCCGAGACCTCTGTTTTGGCCCCGCCAGCTAAGCAGGCTTCTCCCTCCACTGCTTCTAGGTCTCCTCCTCCTCGGCTCCGATCCCCTTCTTTCTCCCCGGGGCCCGAGGAGGAGGAGACCCGATCTCCATCGAGGTCATCGAGGCGGCATTCCAGGCCTGCCTCGGTGGCCTCTTCGAGATCCACTTTCAGCTTATCAGATGCAGACTTGGACCGGATGATGCGAAGGTTCATCCAGGCCCAGCTGCAGATGGAGTGCTCTGCCTCCCCAGGGGAGCTCACACCTTTTTCCACCGAATTGCTCCTTCTCCGACCTGCTACCCAGGTTCGGAGCGCTCGGAGCCGAGCAGCCTTGGAGCCGGGGGTGGGTCGGCTCCGACAGTACTTGGTACTTCGGATCCGACCCTACCCTCGAGCCTGTCGGATCCGACCTCTTGGAGCCGTGGTCCGAGCTTCGGATCCGGGGGATTCAGTGTGCCTTCGGCTCTGTCCAGGTCGGAGCACACTGGTCCCTCGGATCCGACGGTCTCGGCGCCGGTTCCGATCCCTTCATCGGATCCGAGTGGGAGCCGACTTTCGGATCCATTGGAGAGTGGCTCTCCCTCGGCATTCGATGTTGTGGAGAGGGCTCTGTTGAGAGCATCCGGACCCCCGGTCCTTGCATCGACTCCTCCCTGCACTCCCTCTCTGCTGGGCCAGGCTTCCATCACCCGGCCAAAGGGACAGCCTGCTTCGATGTCACAGATAGTTCCATTGGAACAAGATGTTGCTGGCGACTCCTCGGACAGTCCCCCCGAAGAAGCTCCCCACAAGCATAAGTGCAAAAGGAGGCACGTGGACTCCCCGGAGTCCTTAACCGAGGACACGGACTTGGAGGAAGGGGAAGGCTCCCCAAGATCACCCCCTGAGGATGTCTCCTTTGGAGACATCATGGAGATGCTGAGACTCAGAGGTGGGTGGTCTGCCCCCAAGTCTTCCTCTGATGAGTCCGTGTTTCTGGAGGCATTCGAGGCAGGCCCGTCTACCTCCTGGGTGTCCCCTCCAGCCGACCCCCTGGTGGACCTCATTACCACCAGGGCATGGAAGGGATCCGGACACCGTGGAGCCAATACCGAAGCGACCGGATAGGATTCTTAGCCCCCCCCCTCAGACCGGTCACATTGGAGTAAGGGCCCCCCTGTAAATGCCATGTTGACGGCGGCAGCCACAAAGAGGGAATTGGCTCAGGAGAGTCCCTCAGTCCATCCACTGAGCAGAGAGTCCCGTTTGATGGATCGCTTAGGGAAAGCGAGTCTTTAGTTCAGCAACCTTCTCAGTAAGGTCTCTGAACTATATGGCACATGTCATCAGGATGCAGCGGGATCTTATCAAAGAATACGCTGCACCCCCCCCCTGAATCCATGTCTGAGGAGGATAAACAGTTGTACTCCACCCGAATGGCCACTCTGAGATCTATTTCAAACACCTCTATGCGGCTGTTGTCCCACGCCACAGAGGGAGCCGCTAGGGCTAGCGGAGCAGGCCTAGTCATGAGACGTCAGGCCTGGCTCCATCATTGCGACTTTACGGAGCCCTTTTTGGCAAAACAGTTCGCGAGACGCTTGTCCAGAGTGAGAAGGACGGGAAGACGTTGTCTGCCGTCAGAGTCCGCTTTTCTGCTCCCCAGCGGTCCTTTTCAAGGAACCAAAAGGGTCAGAAGAAGATGTGGTTCCGGAAATCACAACATTCCCAACCAGCTCCGGACAACCAGTCCTACCATGGCAGAGGTGGACAGGGAGGACGTCGCCCCAGGGGCAGAGGGGCTCCGAGAAATTTTGGGTCCAGAGAACCTTTCTCTGAGCGACCCGCGCAGCAGCCCTGAGGGGTTGCCCGGCTGCTCCACTCTGGAGGCTGTCGGGGGGGCATTTTTCGAAACATCTAGCGGCATGGGAGTCCATCACAACAGACCGCTGGGTGCTTCGCATCATATCCAGAGGGTACAAAATACCAATTCTTCATGTCCCCTGATCCAAGAACCTCCCCGATGTACCACCCGATCACAGGGAGGCCGCAGCCTCAGAAATATAGCAGCTGCTAAGAAAAAGAGCCATCCAGCCCATCCCCCAAGACCAGCTCGGATTAGGGTTCTACTCCAGATTCTTTTTGGTGCCAAAAAAGACGGGGGATCTGAGACCCATCCTAGACCTTTCTCGCTTGAACCTGTCAGTAACCAAGGAAAAATTCCGAATGGTCACTCTTCAATCTATCCTCCCCCTTTTGAGGGAGAACGATTGGATGTGCTCTATAGACCTCAAGGATGTGTATTACCACATCTTAATGGACAAACGATCCAGGAGGTTCCTTCGCTTCCGGCTGGGAGCCAGTCACTACCAGTTCAGGGTCCTTCCCTTTGGCCTCACCACAGCCTCCAGGGTGTTCACCAAAGTGTTAGCAGTGATTGCGGCCCACCTGAGACTCCAGGGAATACAGGTCTTCCCATACCTGGACGACTGGCTCCTGACCGCACCAACAAGGCATCTACTTTGCTCGGCCAGAGACTTCTTTCTCCATCTAGCCCCACAACTAGGCATTACTATCAATGTCTAGCCCCACAACTAGGCATTACTGTCAATGTCGGCAAATCTCTACTGGCTCCAACACAGATCATAGAATTCATAGGTGCCAGAATAAACACCAGAGATTTGCGAGCCTTCCTAACTGCCGAGAGAATCAGAAATCTACAACTTCATGTGCGGGCTATCCTTCATTCAGAGGCTTCATCAGCGGAATTGATCCTGAGGGCACTAGGCTCCATGGCGGCAGCGATTACACTCCTTCCATGCGCCCGTTTGAGCATGCGAGTCCTGCAATGGACTCTGTTAGTGCAGTGGTCCTTCCTATCCCTTCCTCTCCACCATCCCATTGCTATCAGCAAGGCTTGCAGAAGGGCGCTACTATGGTGGCTCCAAGCATCGAACTTCCATACGGGCCGTCCCTTCTGCACCTCTCCCCCTATCGCCACGGTGACCACGGATGCTTCCCGCCTCGGGTGGGGGGTAGTACTCAGGCAGGACAGTCCAAGGCACGTGGAATGATACAGAGACATCCCTGCATATAAACGTTCTGGAGATGAGAGCGGTGCTGTTGGCGTTGCAAGCACTTCAGAGCTTCCTCCCCGCAGGAACGCTTGCAATTCACTCGGACAACATGTCAGTGGTCTGGTATATCAACAAACAGGGGGGAACCAGATCTTATTCTCTTTGCCGCAAAGCCATGAGAGTGTGGGAATGGGCGATCTCCACCAACCGCTTTCTGATTGCAACGCACATTCCGGTGAGGACCAACATCCTAGCGGACAAGCTCAGCCGCACCCTTCTTACCCCTTACGAGTGGTCTCTCAATCCTCTAGTAGCGAAGCAGATATTCGCAACATGGGGGCAACCGTGCTGCGATCTTTTTGCATCTCCATCAAACGCCAAATGCGACAATTTCTTCGCTCTAATCCCCCCACCAGGGGAATCTCCAAGAGACGCTCTGGTGCATGCTTGGCCACCCGGTCTACTCTATGCCTATCCTCCTCTTCCAATGATGATACAACTCTTACAGAAAGCCTCGCAGTTGGGGAGCAAGATGATTCTCATTGCCCCATTCTGGCCTCGACAAATTTGGTTCCCTTACCTGTGGTCTCACCTCGTGAATCACCCTTGGATTCTAGATCCCATTCCGGATCTCATCTCCCATCCATTGGACTGAGGACCAACATCCTAGCGGACAAGCTCAGCCGCACCCTTCTTACCCCTTACGAGTGGTCTCTCAATCCTCTAGTAGCGAAGCAGATATTCGCAACATGGGGGCAACCGTGCTGCGATCTTTTTGCATCTCCATCAAACGCCAAATGCGACAATTTCTTCGCTCTAATCCCCCCACCAGGGGAATCTCCAAGAGACGCTCTGGTGCATGCTTGGCCACCCGGTCTACTCTATGCCTATCCTCCTCTTCCAATGATGATACAACTCTTACAGAAAGCCTCGCAGTTGGGGAGCAAGATGATTCTCATTGCCCCATTCTGGCCTCGACAAATTTGGTTCCCTTACCTGTGGTCTCACCTCGTGAATCACCCTTGGATTCTAGATCCCATTCCGGATCTCATCTCCCATCCATTGGACTTGCCAACTCCAAACATGGACAATCTGAAACTGACAGCTTGTTTGCTCCAGTTCCACTCCTAGTTAGGACTCCTGGTATCTCTTCACCAGTCAAAGCCATCCTCGTGGCAGCGCATAAGCCCTCCACCAGGAAAGTGTATCACAGCAAATGGAAACATTTTTCCATCTGGGCGGAGCGCCTCGATCTAGATCCCTTTACGGCTCCTCTTCCATCCATTTTAGACTTCCTAACTGAACTCTTTCAAGAAGGTGCTAGTTGTTCAACTGTCAAAGTGCAATTGGCAGCCACTCAGCACAGATCCTCGTGGTGGCCAGCAGAGTGATCCAAGCTTCAGAGAGCTAAAAAAGCGACTTTACCTGATTTAAGTATATTTTTTGTGGCTTTCCCACTGCTATTTACCTAGCGACTGTATTTCGCCTGTTTTGCTGCTATGTTGAAGTGTTTTCTGCATATATACTGTTTATTGCACTTTAAATCTTAAATTGTTACTTTAAGTCTGTAATTGTTGCAAATTGTTTCTGTAGGCTACACACTAAAGTGCGCTAGCCGATTTATAGCATCTACTGTCTGTTTTTCCTTGTTTCTGAGGGGAAAAAAAAAAAAACAAAAAAAAAATCTCTTGTTTTCCCGCCTTACTGAGCTAGAGTAGTCCAGTTTCAGAGTTGCTGATCCCTGGACTTTTGTTGTAGTTCCTGTTACTGATTCATTGCCTAATTTGGAAGGTAGGAAGTTTCCTTGCTTACCAGTGGGAGTGGGAAGCACTGAGCTACCTGTTGGTCCAATTTGGTGAGGTTTCAGCCAGTAATTTGTAGTCCGTTGGTCGTTTTGGGCCAGTTCCTAGCTTTTTTCAGCCCCCTGATATAAAACACGCTAAACGCGCATTTTCCAGCTTGTACCTACTCAGCACAGATCCTCGTGGTGGCCAGCAGAGTGATCCAAGCTTCAGAGAGCTAAAAAAGCGACTTTACCTGATTTAAGTGTATTTTTTGTGGCTTTCCCACTACTATTTACCTAGCGACTGTATTTCGCCTGTTTTGCTGCTATATTGAAGTGTTTTCTGCATATATACTGTTTATTGCACTTTAAATCTTAAATTGTTACTTTAAGTCTGTAATTGTTGCAAATTGCTTCTGTAGGCTACACACTAAAGTGCGCTAGCCGATTTATAGCATTTATAGCATCTACTGCCTGTTTTTCCTTGTTTCTGGGAAAAAAAAAATATATATATATATCTCTTGTTTTCCTGCCTTACTGAGCTAGAGTAGTCCAGTTTCAGAGTTGCTGATCCCTGGACTTTTGTTGTAGTTCCTGTTACTGATTCCTTGCCTAATTTGGAAGGGAGGAAGTTTCCTTGCTTACCAGTGGGAGTGGGAAGCACTGAGCACCTGTTGGTCCAATTTGGTGAGGTTTCAGCCAGTAACTTGTAGTCCATTGGTCGTTTTGCGCCAGTTCCTAGCTTTTTTCAGCCCTCTGATATAAAACACGCTAAACGCGCGTTAGCGCGGAGTTGCCACTGTTGCACACAAGAGCAGCGGCGGTTAAATAAGGTTAAACTATTCGGGCTACCTAAATTCCACTCTTAAATTTTCCCTTAAAACTACCTTCCTCGAACTGTACTGCTGATCTAACCAGCGTATCCTATAACTAAAAAGTTCATCTCTACTTGATTCCCAAGTAGACTATTCTCTATCTGTAAAGCCTAGCACTTGCTCCTACAGTACTTTCACCTTGATAAAGCACTTTTATTATAGATAGTACTCCACCAGCCTAGAAACCACATCCCCCGGAGTCTTTTGTAAGTTTTTTTATCTATTCCTTCTAGCATGTTGAGGGATCAGTTGCTAGTGTCCTCTCCTGCTCAGCTGGTAAACCTGGGAATATTGAGGCAATGTTACAATTGCCTCATGTACACAGACAACCCTCTCCTTCTCCCACAAAACACAAATACATGCGAGAGATGCAATTATAAGGCCAAACTGGAGGCTGAGCTCTCTCAACATAGGACTGGCAAGACCAGACAGGAAGAGAAGGTAACCACACACACTACATACCCAGTCACACATAGTACCATCACAACTTCAAATCACACACATAATCACACAAAGACATACTCGGAGGCTCTGATCAAAAATCTACCAAAACAGCAGAGGCCACCAAAGCAGACACCCAAACAACTACCACCTCAGGACTCAACACATGCAACACATAAACCACACAGTCCGAGTGTCAAACAGTCACAGCCCTTAAGGCCAAACACAATGCCAGACACACTCGTCATTGGTGACTCCATAGTCAGACACACTGACGTCCCGCTCACCAGACTGAGTAAGGAGAAGGTCACAGTAAGCTGCCTGTCGGGCGCTAGAATCCGCCACATAACGCAAGCACTCAGGTCTCTCAACAGCAGGTACAAGTACGACTCAGTCATTGTCCACGCTGGTGTCAACGACCTGAGGCGTACCTCCTTGGACTACATGAAAAGAGACATTGAGGAGCTCTCTGATTATGTAGCCCAGGCAGGTATGACCCTGACCTTGAGCAGTATCCTACCCTCACCTAGAATGATGCCACAATACAGTGATAAGATGATCAGCTTTAATAATTGGCTTAAATTCTGGTGTCATTCAAAGTGGATCCAATGTCTGTCTGCCTGGGATGACATGCTGGACAAGCCACGCTGCTTTGCAAGGGACGGCTTGCACCTGTCACCCCTGGGCTTCCGGATATTGGCAAAGGCTCTTGCCACCCCCATAGTGCCTTTTTTAGGCAAGGCTCAAATTCTAAACCTACCACCCTAGAACACAAAAAAGAAAAAACTAAGGGTAATGCTGCTCAATGCCAGAAGTCTCAATCTCAAGATGCACGCACTCGAGGCCCTTCTCAGTATGGAGAACATCGATGTCTGTGCTGTGACAGAAACCTGGTTCAAGGCTCCTGAGAGCATCCCAGCACTATCAGGTTTTACCTCATATCATGCGTTCCGGCCCCAAAATCCGGACAACACCAAGAAAGGAGGGGGGTGTCCATATTCATAAAGGACACCCACACCTCAAGGTTGGTGGCAACGCACGATGCATCGGAGACCATCCAGGTGCAATTAACCATAGGCAAGACTGCTCTGCAATTTGTAGCATGTTACAGGCCACCCTCTCAAACTCAGGAACCTCACATGGCCTTCCTGAAAACACTGGAGGGAATAAATGTATCTCCAAACACCATCATACTAGGTGACTTCAACTACCCTAATATAGACTGGAAACACTACTCAAGCCCAAACACTCTAGCCCAAAGGTTCCTGGAGTTCATAAACTCAGATGCCATGGAACAACTAGTCACCATCCCCACAAGAGTAGAAAACATACTCGATCTCATCATCACGAACATGGGATCACAATGTTCAACACCGGAAGTATACCCCTCACTGGTGAGATCTGATAATAAACTAATCTCGCTGGAGGTCCTCATCCCGCCCCCACCTGAAATAAAAAAGACCACAGTGAAAAACTTCTCAAAAGCCGACTTCACACTTCTAAAAACTAGTGTGGTCTCCTTTAAGGCCCCTGAGCCGGTGGTAAACATTACTCAAACCGCTGAATCACTTACAAATGCCTTCTACCAGCACCTACAGGACTGCATGGATCAGGCAATCCCAAACAAAACTAAGACTCTCTGTACTAAAGGCAAGCGTCCAGTCTGGTGGACCCCAGCCATAAACAAGCTCTACAACAAAAGGAGGAAGCTACTACAAGATAGAGCAAAATCCTTGAAAGGTAAGACACCTTTGATCATTATAAGTAAAAAACTAAGAGCTCTCATAAAATCATCCAAGGCAAATTTTGAGAGAAAAATCGCCAAGGACTCAAAAGACAATCATAAGGCCTTCTTTAGCTATGTTAGAAACCTAGGAGGAAACTCCCAGATATGCTCAGAATTAGTTCAAAATGATGTGAAGATTACTGAACCTACAGACATTGCCAACATACAGGCTGACAGGTTCAGTGCTAACTTCTCCCCCCCAAAAGGAGAGATATCTATACCAGAGGATTGTAGCCCCCCAAACATCTCTAAAGCAGAGGTGAGAACTGCTCTCTCCAAGGCAAAAAACACAGCATCCATGGGACCAGATGGTGTCCCCGGCTGTGTGCTCCACGAACACAATGAGGAATTAAACCCGCAGTTAGGACAGCTGTTTAATCTTAGCCTCACCTCAGGATACGTACCCAAGGAGTGGCGCATGGCGACTGTGGTCCCACTACACAAGGGCGGTGCCTCCACCGACCCTGGAAATTACCGTCCCATTAGCTTGACAAGCCTTATCTGCAAAGCCATGGAGAGGATCATAATGGAACTCATAAATAAAGACATAGGGAACTTGCAGACTTTGGATCCAACCCAGTTTGGCTTTGTCAAAGGCAGATCATGCCTTTTAAACTTGGTTGACTTTTGAAACAGTCACCAAGGCCATTGATGAGGTAAGGCAGTCCATACAGCCTACCTCGACCTGGCAAAGGCCTTCGACACAATACCCCACTCAGGTATCATCGAAAAACTCATCAGCTTGAATGTAAACCCATACATCACAAGATGGGTTGCAAACTGGCTAAGAGACAGAACCCACAGGGTCAGAGTTGCTGGCGCCATGTCAGACTCAAAGCCTGTCACAAGTGGTGTCCCACAGGGCTCAGTCCTGGGTCCACTCTTGTTCGGCATCTACTTTTCTGAAGTACAAGCAAACACAGGAGGGTTATGGCTGACAAAGTTTGCAGATGACTGCAAACTGGGCGCATAGTCGAAAACACATCTGACACAGATATCCTTCAGAAGGGCCTCACAGAAACGGATAACTGGTGCCAGAGCCATGGCCTAAAGTTAAACGCCAAGAAATGCATAGTCATACCCTACGGGAAAAACAAGGTTACCCCTAGCTACCATATAGGTGGCAATCCACTGAGCACAGAAGAAGTTATCAGGGATCTGGGGACCCAGGTTGACAGTAACCTTTCGTTTGACACTCACGTTGCTAAAGTAGTTAGGAAGACCTTCTACATTGCCCACCTGATCATGAAGGGATTCACATCTAGATCAAGGGAGGTCATTGTCCCCCTGTACTCATCACTCATTAGACCAATGATTGAGTACAATGCCCCATTCGGAATGTATCTGACCCGACACCTGCAGCAGCTTGAAAGGCCCCAAAAGTTCCTCACCAAAAGGATAAAGGGTCTCAAAAATATGTCTTATGCTGCCCGACTGAAAGAACTCCAGCTCTATTCAGTCGCATACCGCTTGCTCAGAGGTGACCTGTGCCTGACATACAAGGCCATGTCAAACCCAGATTTGATGAATATGCTTCACCTCGAAAAATCTAGATCCCTCAGAACCACAAGGGCGGGAGACTTAAACCTTGACACGGTTATTAATAGAACGTGCTGGAGGGACAGATTCATCACCCAGAGACTCCCTATGCTGTGGAACAAAATCCGGGTACATGTGAGGCAGAGCACCTCGCTGGCCTTGTTCAAGAGGAATCTTGACCAATGGATGGGAGATCGCAGATATACCCCAGGGATTACTTCAGTGTCACTGCTTGACAGAGGCACAGCAAAATAATAGGCATAGTTTTCTTCAAACTAAAGGGGTGGTGAAAGCCACATATCTATGGGCTAGGCTTATAAATGCTCCTGGGCAGATAGCCTAGTATGAACCTATGAACCATTTCTTATTATCATGTGGGACATGATACAGGGCCCTTGATGTCAGCCAAATTGTGTAAAACCTTTCTCAAGGGTACCTTTTTACTTAGACCTCCTATAAAAGAAGCCGTACCCCCATGGGATCTTACTTTAGTTCTTCAAGCCTTGACTGCTCCACCCTTTGAACCCGCTGCTTCAGTGGATCTCAAATTCTTGTCATGGAAAACAGCATTCCTTATAGCCATTACTTCAGCGAAAAGAGTATCGGAGCTTCAGGCTCTTTCTGTAAAGCTTCCATACCTGATTTTTCACCCTGATAGAGTGTACCTCAGGATCAATTCCTCCTTTCTTCCCAAGATAGCATCAGAAACCAACATAAACCAATCCATAAATTTACCGGTTTTCTTTCCTAAATATCAAAATAGGGGTGAATACAAGCTGCACTCATTGGATGTTCATAGGCAGCTTCGTTTTTATACTCCTAGGACGGCTGGCCATAGACAATCTGACCAGCTGTTCGTTTCCTTTGCCAAATTTAACTTTGGGAACGCTATCTCTAAAGTATCTTTATCTCGCTGAATTTCCCAATGTATCCTACTGGCTCATCAAGCCTCGGGTAGACCCGCACCAGAAGGAGTTTGTGCTCATTCCACTCGCTCCATTTCTACTTCTGCAGCTTTCAAGTCTAGAGTTCCTTTGGATGATATTTGTTCTGCAGCCACTTGGGCTTCATCTCATACCTTTATCAACCACTACAAGCTAGACCTGCTTTCCAGAGGGAGAGCATCCTTTGGCTCTGCGGTGCTTCGTAATATCCTTCAATGATGGCCACCCAGGGTGCAGGTAGCTGGGGACTCTGTCCCACAGGTTGCTGACAAATGAACAATCCTACTTCAGATTTAGAAGTTATGTACTCACCATAACGTTCCATCTGAGTAGGTAGTTCATTTGTCTGCAATCATCCCCCCTCCTTCCCCCTGACCTTCTTCGGATCTATTAGTTTTTAGATATCCTTTGTTGGATATATATTGAGAGGCAAACTCGATCTGAGGTCATGGAGGGTTAGCAGGGGATTATGGGTGAAGGGAGGAGCTAGGAGCTCGGATCCATTAGCTTGAAACAAGTTGCCGGCTCGGATGCGATATCGGATCCGTAACCCACAGGTCCCACAGGTTGCAGACAAATGAACTACCTACTCAGATGGAACGTTATGGTGAGTACATAACTTCTAATTTTTAAACACCTTTATTAAAATATCGGGTAAAACATAGGCACACATGCATTAATAGAAAATAAACTATATTAACATTTTTTTCCATTGCACACATTGTATATTTCTTTAACAACTGTCTTTCAGTACATTGCTAAATCCCTTAATTTCTACCTTCCATTAAACCTCACTCGTCTTCCTCCTGAATATTAATCTGCATGAATTGTTTCCACAAATTCCATTTATTTCTATGTAGTTTGCTCCTTCCCTTTTCTTAAGATCCCTCTTCCAGTTCTTTTATCTCTTTTACAGTATTCAGTACTTGTAATAAACTTGGTTTAGATATTGATTTCCATTTTTTTTTTTTGGCAGCCAATAGCATTAAACTTAACAAGACCTTACTATATCTAGGCAATTCAGATTCTGTGTCCCAGCTCAGAAGAGTTATTTCCTTAGTTACAGCCATTTGCTTTCTAAGTTCTGCCCAGAGTGCTCTGTAGGGAGTCTTCCAAATTGTTACACTGTTAAAAAAACATGTTTAGAGTGACCTCTTTCTTTCTTTCTTTCTTGCAAACTTGAGGTCTGCTGGGGTGTAAAAATGCCTGTGCAAACACTTCCAAGCAAATATCCTAAACCATCTGAATTGTGTTGCATAATTGGGAGCCATGCATATGTCCTCCCATGGTTCCTTTGTAAATTGCACAGTCTCTTTCTCAATCTTTTCTAACCTCATCTGATTGATTCTTATAGTTATCATGCAATGATTTGCATGCCATACTAATTATTCCTTTTTAACAGCAGATTCTGTTTAGATTTGACTTAAAATGTACCAGAGCAAGATCTTTCACTAGGACTCCTCTATCCCTTTCCTTTAGCTATACTCTATCAATCCCTGATGGGGAAGGCAGTCTCTAACCTGCAGTTCAAACAACCTCTTGGCCTCATCCCACTCTGTTACCTTTTCCTCTCTAGGTATTTACTCCCAATACCTTTTTTTTTCTTTGCCAGTTTTATCCTATAAATTCCAGCTTCCCTCTTGCATATTTTTGTACCCTTACTTGCAGTCCTCCCTATTGCCAAAAATCTCCATTATCTATTCACATGTTGGCTTAGTTCTTAGAATACTTTCTGCAGCTTTATAAATGTAATATTCTATATGCTTGTTGTTCTCCTTAAGGATCTGCATCCAAAATCCCACTTTCTCTATTTCTTGACCCCCCCCCACTTTATAAACTCTTCTGTCCAATTTGAATTATAACCTTTTGCTTGTGTTATGCATATGAGTCTTAAACTGTGTAACTCTAAAATATCCCTTCAAATTAGGTAATACTGAGACACCTTGTTCTATCACCTTATCCCACTTAACTCTTGCCCACTTTCCCTCCCAGATAAATTCCTTCAACTCTTAATTATTGTCCACAACTTTTCCTCTGGCTGATAAAAAATATGCCTGATCTGTATATAAAACTAAAGGGAGTAAAACATTTTCACTGATTGTATCTTACTATCCATATCAGTAAACAAGAGCTTCCAGTTTCTCAGCTTTTGTATTATTTTTTTGAGTATCTTGTCTCGTTTCCTTAGTTGCCATAACCGATGCCTTTTTAATCCGTACTCCTAAATACTTCATCTTATCGTGTCCCTATAAGTGTTGCCGAAACAAGTCATGTGTGGGTACATAATTTAAGACTATAGCTTTTGTTTTATCTTCATTAATTTTATATCTTTAAAAAAATTGAAACTGTCTTAAAATGTTCCACAACTATGAGATAGCCTTTTCTGGATTTATTAAGTACATAATAATGTCTGCAAAAAACAACTTTTCTTGATTTACCATACCAGTTATAACCTTGAATTTCTGAGTCCCTTATTTTCTTTGCCAGTGGCTCTAAATATAAGGCAGATTTAACTGTTTGAGATCTTAACATCTGGTGATGAGTCCACCTTATTTTTGGTATTGGAGTTAAGTAAATATTTAATCTTCTTTTTTAAACACATTTATGATATATATATATATATATATATATATATATATATATATATATATATATATATATATCTTTTACAGTACAGTAGAGAATCGATTATCTGAATTAATTTAGACCTAGAGTAGTTAGGATAATCAAACATATAACTGAACCAGATAAAAACTTATAAAAATGTTTGTGATGAACATTAAACAAAAAAAAAAAAAACAAATTTACTGTTTAGTACAAAATGGTACAGTGTATTATTGTAGTACAAGGTAAAAAAAACACACAAGCCAATACGTACAACATTTATATATTCAGACTTTGATTTTTTTCCCTACCTAAAAACTAATTGACTCTCTACTGTATTCAGTATTTTTAATACAGCTGGTTTAGGTTTTGATTTCCATTTTTTAGTTGTTTTTTTTTTGCAGCCAATACTGTTAAACTTATTGTCTTACTATGTCTAGACAATTTATATCCTGTGTCCCAGCTCAAAAGAATCTGTTAAATATTTTAAGGAAAACTCCACCCTCTCCTACAGTTTAACTCAATCCATAGGTTTC